>NW_013657670.1:17323-84064 GCF_000142905.1 Thecamonas trahens ATCC 50062 | reverse complement strand
TATCCCCCCCCCCATTGGTTCCTCCGGTTCCATCTTCTCTAATCACTCCTTTCTGCAAAGAGTACATCATCCCGGTCAAAGTGGTTCCCATGACGTCACCGAGCTCGTCATCGTCATCATCATCGTCGTCGTCATCGGCGACAGCGGCGGCTGTGGCAGGTAGGCCGGTTGTTCTTGATGGCTCGTCGTCATCGTCGGGCTCATCGTCGTCGTCATCGTCCTCGCCGTCCGAGCCCGGACGCTACCTTGGGACGTCTGTGGGGCTCGAGTCGTTTTCGGGCGACGAAGAGTCTGTGACGCTGCCGTCGACGACGCCGGTGGACGTCATCTTCTCCAACATGTCGTTTGCGATCAAGGCGACCAAGGAAACGCCGGAGCGGCGGATCCTGTCGGGAGTCTCCGGCTACGCGCGGGCTGGGACGCTCACGGCGCTGATGGGACCGTCAGGCGCGGGCAAGACCTCACTGCTCAACGCCATCGCGCAGCGGATTGCAACGTCGTCTAAGAGTGAGCTCAGCGGAAAGCTGTATCTCAACGGGGCGCGGGCGGATGGAGACCAGTTCCGGGCGCTTGCCTCGTACACGGTGCAGGACGATTTGCTGCTCGGCGACCTGTCGGCGTACGAGTCTGTGCTCTTTGCGGCGCGGATGACGCTCGGCGGCGTGAGCGATGGCGAGCGGAAGCAGCGGACCAACGCTGTGCTCGACGCGCTCGGCATCGGGCACGTCAAGGACACGCATGTGGGCAAGCCGGGCATCAAGCGTGGCATCTCGGGCGGCGAGCGGAAGCGGGTCATGATTGCCGTCTCGGCCGTCAACGACAAGCCGATCATGCTCCTCGACGAGCCGACGTCGGGTCTCGACGCGTCTGCAGCGTACACGGTGGTGGCGCGGCTGCGGGCGCTGGCGCACAAGCGAGCCAAGACTGTGTTGGCTACCATCCACCAGCCGGCCATCGACACCTTTGCGCTCTTTGACAACGTCATGGTCCTCGCCACCTCGGGCCGGGTCGCCTACTTTGGCCCTGTTGACGCCCTCGCCTCGTACTGCTCGACCGTTCTCCGCGAGCCGGTCGGCAAGTACGTGAACCCTGCCGACCACATCCTCAAGCTCCTTGACCCGCGCGCCGAGGCCAAGTCGGCCGACGGCGCGGACAAGGTCGCCTCCATTGTCGACGCCTACCAGAGCCAGGCGTCCGAGCTCTCGCTCGAATGGCCGTCGACGGCGTCTAGCACCGACTCGGACCTCGCGGACGCCCTCGTCGAGACCGCTGCCCAGCCGACGCCTTCGCTCTTTGCCCGCATGCGCCACCTCGTCGGCCGCTCGCTGACGACTCAGATCCGGTCCAAGGTCCTCACCCGGGCCCGGATAGGGCAGACGATTCTCCTTGGCTGCCTCATCGGCCTCGTCTATCTCCAGCTCGACCGCGGCGAGTCCGGCGGGCAGGACCGGCTCGGCCTGGTCTTCCTCATCGGGTTCAATCAGTTTGTGCTTGGACTCATCGGCTCGGTCAACGCGCTCCCATCGGAGCGCTCGGTCGCTGTCAACGAAGTCAGTGATGGCAAGTACTCGGCCGGCATGTACTTTGTGGCCAAGTCCATCGCAGACACTCCGTTCCAGGTCATCTTTGCCGCCATCTTCTCCTCTATTGTTTACTGGATGGCCGGTCTCCGCTCCGACGTCGACAAATATCTCCTCGCCGTTGTTGTTGTTGTCCTCATGTCGCTCATCGGCTCGGCGCTCGGCTTTCTCGTTGCCGCCCTTGCCGGCACCACCGAGGTTGCGCTCGCCATTGCACCGGCCCTCATTGTGCCGCTCCTCATCTTCTCGGGTGTCCTTGTCTCCATCGACGAGGTCCCGGTCTTCCTCCGCTGGCTTCGGTTCCCCAACCCGGTCCGCTGGTCCATGGTCGGCATGGCAACCCAGGAGCTCGAGGACATGACCTTTTCATGCCCAGACCGCGCCGGCGGCTCGTGCCTCATCCCCACTGGCGACGACTTTCTTCGCATCCAGAGCGTGGACTCGGACGGCGGTATCGGAACTGCCTTGCTTGTCCTCTTTGGCACGCTCGCCGTCATCCGCATTGCCGGCGCCGCTGCCATGGTCTTTGCCGTCTCGCGTCAGCGCCGCATGTAGGCCAGGTGCACGCGCGCGTGGTAAATGATTGAAAAGGATACGCGTGGAGGCTCATCATGGCATGAGGCAGTTGTGTAGTCTTACGGCTGTGTTTATCGGCCTCGGCCACGGCCGCCGCCGCCGCGACCACGGCCGCCGCCGCCGCGACCACGGCCGCCGCCGCCGCGACCGCCACGGCCGCGGCCGCGACCACGGCCGCGCTGCGAGAGCTTCTTCTTGTACTCGTCCTTGCGGAACTTGCGGATCTCGTCGGTGGACCGGACGGAGCGGCCGTGAACGCCGCCAGTCTTAGCGGCGTGGCGCTCCTGTGCACTGGTGGCGGCCGCGTCGTTGTTAAAGTTCGAGACGCGCTTGGTGTAGATCTTGCCCTTGCGCTTGATGCGGACGATAGAGGTCGAGTCGCGGAGGCGGCGGGTGAGCTTGACATCCTCGCGGGTCCCAGTCGCCTGCAGCGAGATCTTGCTCTTGTTCTGCCACTCCTGGTACATGTCCTTGGTGTACGAGGTGCGGATCTTGGCGCCCGACTCGGTGACAACAACCTTGCCCGGCTTGTCCTTGCCCTTGTCGTTGGGGTCGACCATGACGTACTTCTTCTTCGACCGGTTCCACTTGTACTGGTTGCGCCGGCGGACAAGCGCGTCGTCGTCCTCGGGCAGGAGATTAAGGACAAGGTCGTCGCCAACGTCCTGCAGCCTCTGGATCGAGCGCGAGGTCTTGACCGCGAGGCCGGCGTCGGACGCGGCCGAGGCCTTGAACGGGTTCATGAAGAACTTCTCCTGCTCCTCAGCCAGCAGCGTCTTGCGCTTCTTACGCCCTGTCTCAACAGCCCCGCTCGCCACGGCCGCCTGTGGATCGAGGCCGGCCTTGGCCAGCTTGCGCTTAGCGCGCTTCGAGAGCCGGACCTTGGGCTTGCCGCCGGAGACAGCCTCGCGCTCTTGCGCGGCCTTGGCGCGCAGCGCGAGCATATGGTTCATCTTGGCCTCGTAAAGCGCACGGTCACGCTCGTTGGGCAGCACGCTTGTCCGCTCATCGACAAACAGGTCGCCGTTCTCGCCCTCGACCAGCGGCTCCTGTTCGTCGTCGTTGCCTTCGAGGCCAGCAGCGGCGACTTCGTCGGCCATGGCCTCGTTTTCCGACCTGCGGCGATAAAGCCCTGGTCGTGCTCGCGCTTCATCCGCATGACTTCGGACGTCTGGCCGAGCTCCATGATGGTGGTCCTGGGCCGGAACGACGAGATGGCGGCAATCATGTCGTGTTGCGCGCTCAGGTCGCTGTTGCCCTCCACCGCCGCCACAAACAGCGGGTGGATAACCGAGGTCTCGAGCTTGCGTGCGCGTCCCACCGAGGCCTTGGCTGCTGATGACCGCGTCTTGTAGAACTTCTTGTACGCGCGCTGCGCCGTTGCCGCCAGCATGGAGAGCCGAGACGAGCCGGCGACGGCCTTCTCCACCTTTTCGCGAAAGGCTGCAGTGAGGGTGTCTGGCACAATGCCGTAGTACGCCTCGCCGTGCTTGGGCGTCGTCTCGCCGTCGGGCATCTTGCACGCCAGGTTGCGTCCGAGATACAGGAAGAGATCGACCATGTACGGCATGTCGTCGGTGGTTGTCAGCGAGTACGCCGAGCCGATGCGCCCGGCACGGGCGGCACGACCGACGCGGTGGGTAAAGAGCTTTGGCGTGGCCGGAAAGTCGAAGTTGATGACGTTGTCAAGGAGCGGGATGTCGATACCGCGGGCGGCAACGTCGGTCACAATCAGCACCTTGACCTTGCCGGTCCGGAACGAGCCGACCGCAATCTTGCGCGCCGTTACGTCCATGGTTCCGTACGCCGCAGAGCATGGAATGCCGACATTGTCCAGGAGTTCCTCCAGGAACTCGACGTGGTACTTGGTCGAGACAAAGATGATGGTCGAGTGCTCGCGGGGAATGTGCGACATGAGCAGGAAGAGGAGCGTTCCGATCTTGGCCTCCTTACGGACGAGGAAGAACGAGAGGCCGAGGTTCTCTGACATCTTGCGCTCGACGTCGAGCCGGACCAGCGCCGGGTCGCGGAGGCCGGCACGCGCAAAGGCAACCAAGCTCTCGGGCATGGTTGCCGAGAACAGGAGTGTCTGCCGCTTGTTGGAGACTTTGAACAGGATCTCGTTGATCTGGACCTCAAAGCCCATCTCGAACAGCCGATCAGCCTCGTCAAAGACAAGAAACTCGACAGCCGCCAGCGAGAGCTTGGCCTCGATGATGATGTGCATGAGTCGGCCGGGCGTCGAGATAATGATGTCTGGGTTGGTCGCCAGCTGGGTGAACTGCGAGTCGATCGACTCGCCACCCACCAGCAGGCTTGCCCGCAGATCGGTGTACTTGGCCAGCTCCTTTGTGAACTTGAGCGTCTGGACGGCCAGCTCGCGGGTGGGTGAGAGCAGCAGCGCCCTGGCTCCGATCTTGAGCGAGTGCCGCTGCAGGCGGTGGATCATCGGGACCAGGAACGCAGCAGTCTTGCCGGATCCCGTCCGCGCCATCGCCACCACATCCATGCCTTGCAGCGCAAGCGGAATGGCCTTGCGCTGGATGGGCGTCGGCACCTTGTAGCCCTTGTGGAGAATGGCCCGGAGGAGCTCCTGCCGGAGGCCAAAGGTCTGGAACCCGCCCTGCACCACCCGCTTGCCCTTCCGAGACTTGCCGCGCTTGTCCACCTCCTCTTCATCCGACACGTAGTCGGCGCCGGACATAAAGTCCACCACAGCACGCGCAGCGGGAAAATCGCCCACCTCGCCAAGCCCGTCGCCCATGCCCGACGACTCGTCGTCGTCCGTGTACGACCCGTCCGTCGACGAGTGCATCTCGGAGCCAGAGCTCTTGCCACTGGCCGACTCGCTCTCGTACTCGGAGCCTGAGCCTGAGCCCGAGCCCGAGCCGGAGCCCAGACCCAGGCCTAGGCCAGCGTCTGAGCCAGAGCCGGAGCCTGAGCCCGAGCTCGACGACGAGCCAGCGTTGTCATCCTCCGACCGACTCGCCGACTCGGGGGAGCCCGAACCAATGACAGCAGACATTGCCGCGGCCACGACCTTGTTCTTCCGCTCGCGCGGGTTGCCTCTGGCCTTGCCCATCGCTTTGTTCTTGGTTGGGTGAGGTGAGGTGAGGTGGTTGAGCGAGCGCGGCGGGGGGGGTGGGGGGGGGGGGGGGGGGGTGGACTGAGGTGATGGATGGGAGATGATGGGGGAGAGTCGGCAAGAGGCGGCAGCAGCGGCTCGGTGTGGCGTTAACGTTTGCAATGCTTGCGAGGGCTAGCGGGAGCGGCGCGAGCTCGGCGCTCGGCGGCTTCAGCAGCGCGGATGCGCTTGAGCTCGCGGGCGTCTTTGCGACGGCCGAAGCGGGATAAGGATCAACGTTTGCAACGCTTGCGAGGGCTAGCGGGAGCGGCGCGAGCTCGGCGCTCGGCGGCTTCAGCGGCGCGGATGCGCTTGAGCTCGCGGGCGTCTTCGCGACGGCCGATGCGGGCGGTCTGGCGCTCCATGGCCTCAATGGCATCAAATGAGCCAACATCCATGTCCGAGTCCGAGTCGGAGCCGGCGTCGAGGCCCATCTCGCGCATCTGCTGGCGGGCGTACTCTTGCTTGCCGGGGCGGTGGAAGATCGAGGTGATGAGATCGGTAAACTGCGAGCGCGACCGCTCAGTGCGGACCGCGCGGGCAGGAGGGTGGTCGGGCTCCGAGTCTGACGACGAGATGGAGAGCCCATTCAAGACGTTGCTTGGTGGCGCGGCCTGCTCACGCTTCCGCTTGCGGCTAGGGACTGATGCCTCGGTGCGGAGACCGGCGCCAGGCGGAAACTTGGGCTTTGGTCTGGGGCTGGGCTTCGGCTTGGACTTGGAATTGGCCTTACGCAGACCGCCTGATGGTGGTTGGCGCTGCGGCTGCGAGTCTGGCCCTGGATTGCGGGCCTTCTTCAGTTGGTGGAGAGCGGCGCGCTGAGCAGCGGCGCGCTTGCGAGCGCCCTCCTTGGCGAGGGCGGCCCTTCGCTTGCGGTCAGCCGCCTCTTGCTCCGCAAGGCGGTCGATCTCGGCCACGTCAATGGTGCGGGTCTCAGTAAACCGGCGCTCCTTGGTGTGGGCCCACTCGTTGCCAGCAACAAGCTGCGAGACCTTGCGGCCGGTCTTGGCCTCCATGGCCTTGCGGGTGGCGGTCCGGGCGGCACGGGCCTTGGCCATCTTCTCCTCGCGGGCCTCACGAGTAGCCCGCTGCCGCCAGTATCGTTCGCCCTTGGCTGCCTTCTTGGCCGCCACCGCCGCCACCGCCGCCTTGGCTTCCATCGCCTCTGTCTCCGCCTTGGCCTTGGCCACGGCCACGGCCACCCTCCGCCGCGCCGCGGCCTCGGCCCGCGCTTTCTGAGCAGCCTTGACCGCACCCTCGCGCTTGAGCATGGCCCGCGCCTGAAGCCGCGCCTTCTTCTTGCGCTCGGCCTCGAGAACAAGCGCAGCTTGCTCCATGACGGGCGTGAGGTGGGGGTGCAGAGGGTGGAGAGGGTGGAGAAGGGGGTCGTGTTTGCGATCGTGATCGTGATCGTGATCGTGATCGGCGGTAACCGAGGCTTACGACCTTTTTCGTGAGCGAGAGCGGCGGGCGGCGAGGACGGTGAGAGTAGGGAGAGCGTGGTACACTCGGCGCGGCTGTGGCCGGGACAAGATATAGGTTGGCGTGTGAAAGGGTAAGTATGAGGGAAGGAGGATGTGGAGGGGGTGGAAGGGAGGGAAGGAGGGAGGGGAAGGGGGGGGGGGGTGGAGCGGTGGTCACTCACTTGGTTGTTGGGCAGACAGCCGAGCAGACAGACCGACAGACAGAGCTACGGACAGACAAGCAGGTATCACTGGAGAACATGGTCAAGCGGAAGACCATGAAGCAGGCTGCGGGTGTCGAGGAGACTGGGACCGAGGTGGAGGCTGGAGTCGAGGTGGAGGCTGGAGTCGAAGTGGAGGCAGCCGAGGCTGGTGCCGAGGCTGGTCCTAGGGCCGCCGCTGAGGCCGCCTCAGGAGACGATGCCTTGGCTGGAGCTGGTGCTGAGAACGAGGCTGATGTCGTCAAGGGCGACGAGGACGAGCGCGAGGACGAGCGCGAGGACGAAGACGAGCCGTCGATCGAGCCGCGGCTGCGTGCGCAAGATCCGGATGATGATGGCGAGGGCGAGGGTGAGGGCGAGGGCGAGAGCGAGGATGTCGGCGCGAGTGTCGGTGCAGGCGAAGGTGAAGGAGAAGATGACGATGACGATGGGCGCGGGCCGGTGAGGACCATTTTTGTGTACGGCCTGCCGGCTGACTTTACCCAGCGCGAGCTGGACAACATGTTTGCGTTTGTGGAAGGCTTTGAAGACGCGACGATCCGGATGGACAAGAAAGGAACGCACAGCATTGCGTTTGTGCTCTTTGACACGGTGGAGCACGCGACGGCGGCAGTGGCTCGGTGCAACGGGCACATGGTCGACAAGCGGCGGTCAGTGTCGATGACGGTGGAAATGGCTAAGAACAACATGACCATGCGTAAGCGCGACTATCACGACTCGTCGACGTCGCCCGAGTCGAGCTCGGCGCGGCCGTCGAAGCGCTACCGCCGCAACGATTCGTCAGCGTCGTATGCGTCGTCGATGCGCGGGTTCTACCAGCAGGGTCCCGGCCCGGCGTTGCCACCGCCGCAACTGCAGGAGCTCCCGCCGCAGAGCATGTACGCTGCAGACCCGTACGTGGCACAGCAAGCGCCCGGCTACCCACCGATGGGCATGTACGGCGGCGCGCCGGCGGTTTACGGCGGGCCGCCGCCCGGCGGGTACCAGGCCGCAAGCGCGGGCGGTGGCTATGGCTCGGGCTACGGCGGCTCGCCGCCTCCGGGCGGCGCGCCCGGCGGTGGCATGGGCGGCGGCGGGAGTGGCTCTGGCGGCGTCGACACGCTCTTTGTGGGCTCGATCACTCCAGGCACGACTCAGTATGATCTTGAGGGAATCTTCTCGCGCTACGAGGGCTTCCTCTCGGTCTCGTACCTCGCCGACCGCTCGATCGCCTTTGCGCGGTTCATGGACCACGGCTCGGCCGCCGTCGCTCTCGACGTCCTCCGCGACTTTCTCATCCAGCACTACGGCTGGTCGATCTCATTTGCCCGCTCCTCGTCCTCTAACCGCAAGCGGCGTTAAGCAGCGCGTCAAGCTCAAACCGCTGGCAGCGGCCACAGTAAAATGCAAGCATAGCGCGAGCCTGCACACTTTCTTCTTTTCCTTCTGCGACGTTCTCGCCTCGCCTTCGCCTTCGCCCAAACGGGGCAAAGCCAAGAGCGGTGGCTCGTGTCAAAACGGCGATGTGACTCGAGACCAGCCGAGCAGGAGAGGCGAGGGGAACGGCGCAGGAGAAGCATAGACACACGACAACAGACAGAGAGCAAGAGACGGAACATGTCGAATGTGCCTGCACATGTGAGCAAGACGGCGTCCAAGCTGAGCGAGGCTGTGAGCGGTGGCGAGGTCGCCGAGGCCGTGGCGGAGATGATGGCTGTCATCGATGCGGCGCCAAGCGATGAGGCCGAGGAGAAGGTCCGCATGGAGTACATTTCGGGCGAGGTGCCGGTAGTGCTGGGAGGCCATGCGAGGGCTGGCAAAGAGAGTGCTGACTTTGATCTCATTGCTGCCGCTGCTCTCGGTATTGCAGAGCTGGCAAAGGGCAAGCGCTTCCGCGAGATCCTCGGCGGACAGGCAGCCGAGGCTGTGGTCGAAGCTCTTGATGCCGTGCTGGCGACGGCCGAGGCGAGCGAGTCGCGGGTGGACAGCGAGGAGAAAGTGGCCAAGGCGCTGGTGCAGTGCCTGCGGAGCGTGGGGAACATGGCGTTCTACTGTGATAAGAACCGCGAGGCGCTCCACGCTGCTGGGCTCGGCCCGGTTGCTGTCCGGCTCCTGACTTGGATCCTCGACGATTCCGCGTCGCCGGGCCTCGACTCGCGGCTGGGCATGGTCACGATGGGCGGTGTGGGCAACTACATTGCGTCCGACTCAAACACGTTTGTAGACGAGATCCTCGCGGCGGGCACGCTTCTGCACGACTTTGTCTTTGCCGGCCTCACCCGGCGCGGTCGTACGGCCTGGTCACCATGTCGCTGCGGGCGTTCCAGTCGACTTGGTTTGACGCCACGTGGAAGACGATCTTTGGCGAGTACCATGTCGTTGACGTTCTTTGTGCGCTCCTTGCTGGCTCGGAAGCCGACGCCTCACTTGTGCTCGAGTCGCTGGCGACGGTGACTGACCAGGCCGAGGTGGCGGTGGCGGTGGCGGCGGCGGAACTGCCGGCGCCTCGGGCCGGCGAAAAGCTGCTCGACGTGGTTATGAAGGCAGCGAGCTGTGTAGATGAGGACGAAGAAGACGAGGCTGCAGCGGCGACGCTCATCCTCTCGCACCTCGCGCTGGTCAACGAGCTGGCCAACGAGCTTGTGGATCGCGGCGCGGTGGCGCGGTTCTGCGCGCTGGCGTCGGTGGCACCAAGCGCGGGCGGGGCAGCGATGGCGACGCGCAAGCCGCTCATGCTACTGATGGGTAATTTGGCGCGGAGCGAAGAGCAGTGCGTGGCGCTGATGAAGGCCGGATTTTGTGAGGCTGCGGTGTTCAATCTTCGGCTGGTGGCCGACGACGATGACGAGCTCCCGCTACAGCACGCGATTCTTGGCTCGCTGCGTAACCTCGCCATTGCGCGCCCAGTCCGCGCCGTGCTGCGGACGTCAGGCGTACTCGACGAGCTGCTTCCGATCCTGGCCTCGCCACACCAGCCGATGCAGTTTAACGCGGCGGCAATTGCGCGGCATTTGGTGAAGCGGCCGGCGGCGGCCGAGCTGGAGACGCCCGAGGGCGCCGAGGACGCGTCGGGCGCAGCCGAGGCTGCACTCTACCTCGCCACCGTGCCTGGATTTGTGGCGCGATTGGCCGAACTTGCAGCAGTCGAAGCGGTCAACGTCAAGATGGAGTCTGCGCGTGCGCTGGCAGCGCTGGCGGCAACGCCCGAGTCGTCTATGGCGACCGGCGCGGCGCTGCCCTCGCTTGCGCCGTTCACGGTCCTCCTCGAGTCTGAGCATGCGGTGCTCCATACCGAGGCTGTCGCGGCGCTCGGCTCGCTCGCTGCAGTCTCCCCTCCGCCGGAAGCATTCTCGTCTTCGGACGCCCGTGACGGGTGTGTGGCGGCGCTCGACGCGCTCGGCGAGTCCGCGCTCGATGCTGTCGCTGTGGCGGCGTCGATTCGGGGAACGGCATAAAAACAGTTGCGTATGTGCACAGCATGGCGTGCGGTGGAGCACTGGTCAGCGCAGGCCACGGTCATCACTTGCCCTTGTCCGGGCCGAGCTTGGCCACCTCCTCGTACGAGTAGTACGACTCGTAGCTGGACGATCTGGGCGGGCCCATCTCGTCGGACGAGATGACGTAGTCGCCATGCGGGCGACGGAGCGGCGGCGGCGGAGCTTGATCCAAAGCAGTAAAGTCCTCCCGAAGCTCCCTCTCGGCCACTCTGTCCATTCGAGTCACGACAGCATCCTCGTCCAGGTAGCCCGCGCCACGACGAGCGTACTTGCGGGCGGCGAGGAGGATGACAAAGACCACGAGGCCAGCCACAGCAAAGATGCTCATTACAAAAGTAATCTCGTTCTCGGTAGCAATGATTCCGACACTCATCCTCACTCGCTCGTCCAGAGTGAGGTCGTGCCCGTGTCCCTTGTGCCCGTGCTGGCGCACCGTGTCGGTGAACGGCTACTGTCACCGAACTGCCTGTCCGCACGTGACACACTCGCTGATGATGACCGACGGACTCGCAATGGAAAATGAATGGAAGCAAGGCGATGTGGGTGCATAAATGTGTGTTCAAGGGTGTTGAGCAAGGCGGAGGGAGGTATGTGTGGCGTGGATGATGGACTGCTGCTACTTGCCGTTGTCGACAAGCTCGAGGAGGAAGCCGGCGATGAGGTTAAAGATGATGCCGACAATGACTGACCACCAGCCGAGGCCGACGCCCGAGAACGAGTCCGAGGGGAGGACTCCGGGCTGCTCGTTGCCCTTGATGGAGAAAAAGTACCAGAAGAGCGGGCCGAGGAGTTGGAAGATGAGGGCTGTAAAGCCCGAGCGCGAGGCACACGACGAGGCCTTGTTCTGCGAGCGGGTGAAGAACTCAAAGGCTGCGCAGACGAGCGAGATGAGCATTTCCACCAGGGCGAGGATGACGCAGAGTGCGCAGATGATGCCGCCGTTGTACAACTTTTGCCACGCATCCTTCTGCTCCTTGGTGTTCGATGCATCCTCCCCGAGCTCTTTGTAGCCCTTGCACGTGGTCTGCGAATTGCCGGTTCCACAGAACTCGAACAGGCCCCACTTGTACCTGATCCTGCCGAGGACGGTATCCGACTCGTGGACGTACCATTCTGGCGTGAACAGGCCCACTATGACCCGACAATCCCCATCATCGTGGTGGGTGATGCGTGTGCGATTCCGGCCAGGGTGCAATGAAGGCCACGTGTGATCAATGACCAGTGCGATCGCAGGTGCGATGAAGGCCACGTGTGATCAATGACCAGTGCGATCGCGGGTGCGATGAAGGCCACGTGTGATCAATGACCAGTGCGATCGCGGGTGCGATGAAGGCCACGTGTGATCAATGACCAGTGCGATCGCGGGTGCGATGAAGGCCACGTGTGATCAATGACCAGTGCGATCGCGGGTGTGATGAAGGCCACGTGTGATCAATGACCAGTGCGATCGCGGGTGCGATGAAGGCCACGTGTGATCAATGACCAGTGCGATCGCGGGTGCGATGAAGGCCACGTGTGATCAATGACCAGTGCGATCGCGGGTGTGATGAAGGCCACGTGTGATCAATGACCAGTGCGATCGCGGGTGCGATGAAGGCCACGTGTGATCAATGACCAGTGCGATCGCGGGTGTGATGAAGGCCACGTGTGATCAATGACCAGTGCGATCGCAGGTGCGATGAAGGCCACGTGTGATCAATGACCAGTGCGATCGCGGGTGCGATGAAGGCCACGTGTGATCAATGACCAGTGCGATCGCAGGTGCGATGAAGGCCACGTGTGATCAATGACCAGTGCGATCGCAGGTGCGATGAAGGCCACGTGTGATCAATGACCAGTGCGATCGCGGGTGTGATGAAGGCCACGTGTGATCAATGACCAGTGCGATCGCAGGTGCGATGAAGGCCACGTGTGATCAATGACCAGTGCGATCGCGGGTGCGATGAAGGCCACGTGTGATCAATGACCAGTGCGATCACAGCCGGCGTGGCCACGATGTGCAACCATGACCAGAGCGCAACCACAGCCAGTAAACGACCACCAGCCCCCAGCCAACACGCCACCAGGCGGCAACCATTCGTGTGGCACGCCAACACCACCGCCCCAACGCCAGCCCACCCACCGACGACCCCCACCGCCAACATTGTACGAATATGTATTTGCATGTGTGTGCATGTGTGAGTGCTAGAAGTATGTGGCTGTGGCTGTGGCTGTGGCTGCGTGGCTGTGGCCGCGTGGCTGTGACTGTGCCCATGGGCAACAGGGTCAGGGTCCGGCTGCAGAGCCAAGGTGACTCGGTTGTGGCGGAGGCGAGGAGAAGGGCATGGACGTACGGACAAGGGAGATGACTGCAAGTAGATAGAGGATGGTGGCGGGGAGGGCAACCCATCGCAACGCCATGGTTGGGATGGAGAGTCAGATGTGGGGGGGGTGACAAACTACAGCCACGGTCACGGCAGCCGAGGCGGTGTGTGACAGACACAGCCCATCAAGACCGAGACCTTGGCCGTGATCATCATCGGCACAACCACCCACCATTCCCATCGTTTATCTGCTCTACACGGCAAAAACACATCCTCGGCATGGGCAAAAAAGCCGAGGCATCCATGCCGCTCTTCGGGGCCAGAGTGCCCGGGCGCATAGCCGTCAGCGAAGGCGGATGCAAGGACAGCAGCTAGCTGGGCGAGGAGAACCTTGTGCCGCCCGTGGCGCTGGACCCATGTAAGCTCCAGCGCGGCATCATCAAAGTTCTCCCAGCGGATTTGCGCCACGCAGTCAAAGACGACGGCGGCAGGCACCTTGTCGATGGCAATTACCACGAGCGGAACGTCGAGGCCGCCAATGCCCTCGACAAAGCCCTCAACCCGCCGCAGCGCGGCCTCGGAGATCGCCCGCCGGATTCGCCGGTTTGGCGAGGTGGTGACAAGCCGAACGTCAACGGCATTGGTCGACGTCGACGCTGCTGCTCCCCCACCGCCCACAAGTCCATGGTGCGCAACCTCGTGCGCCGTCGTCTCGCGATGCCGGCAGATGTACGACACGACCTCGCTCAACTCAAGCTCGATCTCCGACCGTGTCCAGATCGCCCTCACCTTGGCCGACCGCGTCTCGCGGAGCGTCTTGTCCTTGAGCATGACCAGCCAAGAGCATCCACGCTCCACGCAGTACGCCACCAGATCATTCAGCGTTGCACTCACGTTTTGCGGCGCAATGCCTGCAGGGAGCTCCGCCTCCCACAGCCGCTCCAGCAGGAGCAGTCGCTCCGCCATCAGATCGCGCTCGCCGAGCGCAGCCACCACAACCTGAACACTCGCCCCGAGCCGTGCCTCCTGTACCAGCTGCGAGTGGAGTGCTGCCCGATTGATCATCATTACAAGCTTGTCCACTGCGACGCACAGGCCGACGCCGGCAAGTGGTCCGCTCTCGCGCGCCTCCGCCCCCAGCGTCGGCAGCGGCCGGAATCGGCTGAGCAGCGCGTCGTATCGCCCGCCAACCGCCAGCACAGAGTCGCGCTTGCTCGACCCGGCCCGCCGCCATATCCCGAGCTGCATGCTCAGCTCGCCTGCGTAGTAGTGCGGGTTGTACAGCCGCCGCAGCGCAAAGACTGGCTCCAGCCGCGCAACTGCTATGGTTCGCGAACTCGCTACAAGACTAGCAAATTGCGCCAGCCGCTGCACCGCCCGCTGCACCCGCGCCCGCGCCTGAGACGACCGCATCGCCCGAGAGCCCGATGCCCACTGCCCGAGCACCGCGACCGCATCGTCCAGCGGACACTCAAGTGCAAGCCGCCGGTTGAGCCGCTTCACCGCCGAGTTGCTCAGCTGCAGCTCCATGAGCTCGATCAGCCGATGTGCCGGTGCTGCCTCGCCAGAGAGCGAGGCAAGGACCAGCTGCGCCCGTGAGAGCAAGCTCAGCGGAACGCCGGCCTCGATGAGTACCGCCTCCACCACGCCGCCGTGGTTGATCGAGAGCGTGTAGTCGTCAAGGTACGGCGAAAAGGCGAGGACAAGCTCGGCGCAGGTGTGCGCAATCTCCACCTCGGACATGACAAGGTCAAAACCAGTCTCGCGCCGCCCGATGATGTCCAAGTCGGCCTCCACAAACGTCCGCGACCGCCGGTAGACCGAGCTGATGGCGTGCCGCCGGAGCGAGACGACACCGGTTCGTCCCGCAAACCGCGCCAGCGGCAGTAGCAGGTCAAACGGTAGGCTCACACCGAGCCCTGGCGGTCGAGTACAAACGTGGCCGCGTCTGGTGTGAGCTCCGACTTGGGCAGCAAAAGCGGCGGGGTAAACGAGGTGCTGGCGTGTCGGGCAAATACTGATTGCAACCGCACCTCGACATAGTTGCGCACGTCGAGGTACACATCGTTGGGAGCCTCAATCTCTGCCGCATCGTACATGATGTCAAAGTACTCGTCGTTGCTTTGCCCGAACAGCACCTCCAGCAGCCGCGCCTGGTACGTCGACTCGTCGCGGTTCGCCAGCGACGCCATCAGATTGTCAAAGTACGTGTCCTGCACGTTCATCGGTAGGTGGCCGCGGAGAAGCTCCTCGGCCGCCGGCCGGTCGTTTGGATTGCGCTGGACTAGCCACTGGACTAGCGCGCCGGCCTTGGGCGAGTTGGCAAAGAGCGACTCGGGAAGAGTGCCGTCGACCCGGAGTGCATTGAGTGTGAGGATGCGCTCGATGCCCGTGGCAAATGTGACACACATCTCAAAGAGGATGACGCCCAGCGCATACATGTCAACCTTCTCGGTGTAGACCTCACCCTCGGCCACCGGGCCGTGCTCCAGCTCGGGTGCTGTGTAGAACGGCGTGCCCACGCCCTGGGTCTGCGCCAGCTCGTCCTGCACTTCCGCCGACACTCCGTCACCCATTGCGGCATCCACAGCGTCGGCTGCTGTCGCCTGCACCACTACCGGAGCCATTTGCCGGGTAGCGAGGCCGAAATCACCGAGCTTGACATCGCCCTCGTTGTCGAGAAACACGTTCGACGGCTTGAGGTCGCGGTGGATGATGCCCTGCGAGTGCAGGTATGCGAGGCCCTCGGTGATCTGGCGGACAATGACCCACATGCGGTCAGTGGTGAGTGACTCGCTGGCAATGAGCGACCGCAGCGTCTGGTTTGGACAAAACTCCATCTGGATGTAGAGACAGAGTGAATAGGGCGAGAACGTGACGTGGCCACTACCATGTCCGCTCGCTTGCGACCGCGACCGCGACCGCGAGTTGGCTCGCGAGTTGGCCCGCGAAACCGTCTGCGAGCGCCGGCCGTCGCGGCGTCCGGTCCTGCCGCCGATTGAGAGCATGGCCTGAGCCTCAAAGAGGTCAGCGTCATTAGCATCATCATCATCGTCGTCGTCGTCGTTGTGATTGCTGTTGGCGAGAGTAGCAGCGGTGTTGTCATTGCCAACACATCCAGAAGCGCCACTGCATTGCGACGCAGTCGGCGCGATCGGCCTGTCCGCCTCCGCTGCGGCTCCACCGTTCTGGTCCTCGTACACGTACTCGTACGCCGACTCGTACTCGTACTCGGCGTCGTCGCCAGGCTGCACCTGGCGACGAGTTCGGGCAAGCAACTTCTGGGCGGCATCAGCGCGGCGGCGCTTGACGCGGGCGGCCGTCACCGCCGAGCTGCTGCGGGCAATCGGCGTCTCCGAGTCCTCCATCCACGCCTGGTAGTAGCGGACAATGTACTGGTGGTGGAGGCGCGAGAGCGTGATGACCTCGCGGACGATCTTCTTCTTGAGCGCTTCATCGTGTGGGTCAAGAAGCACTTTCTTAACGGCGTAGAGTCGGGCGTCGAGGTTGTTGCGGACTTTCCAGACCTGGCCAAAGCCACCCGAACCAAGGAGGACGAGCTCCTGAAAGTCAGAGCGGTAGCGCGAGCCAGCAGCAGTACCCGATGTAAGCGGGTTGTCATTGAGGAGCGACGAGGCTGATGACGGGGTTGGCGGTATGCTCTCCACGCCCGGCGAGGGAGTGGTCGGCGGCTGGACTATGTCACGAGGCGGGATGATGACTGAGGGGCGCGACGGCGAGCCGGCCGGCGACGGCGGCACGCTCGAGCTAGGACGACCATCGCCCCAGCTAGGGCGCATGGAAGCGGTAGCAACCGGTGACTCGGAGCCGGGCGAAGGCTCGGGCGCAGCGACAAGCCGATGCGCAGCAGACTCGTCAATGCCAACCCTTCCTGCCGCCGCCACAAACGCGTCGTCGAGGAGCGCAGCAGCCGAGGGGCGTGTGGGTGGATCGCGAACAAAGCACCTGCTGAGAAAGGCATGACCTTGTGTCGAGAGCGAGGCCGGCAGCTCGGGTGCGTCCTGCATGACCTTGAAAAAAGTGGCGGGAGCGTTGGAGCATGTGTTGTACGGCCGCTGGCCGGTGGCCATCTCGATGACGGTGCAGCCGACCGACCAAATGTCGACTTTTGCGTCATACGCAATCTGCTGGACCATTTCCGGTGCCATCCACGCCGGTGTGCCGCGGACGGATGGCATGTCGCCTTGGTTGTGGGCGAGAACAAGCTCCTCGATGCGGGTAGAGCAGCCAAAGTCGGAGAGCTTGATGACGCCCCCGTCGTCGAGGAGCACGTTGGCGCCCTTGATGTCGCGATGGACAAAGCCGCGCGAGTGCAGAAAGTTGAGGCCGACAAGAAGCTGCTGCGTGTAGAGGCGGATAATCGACTCCTGGAAGGGTCCGAACGACTCGAGGAGCTTGGCGATAGAGCCACCTGAAACGTACTCCATGAGGATGATGAGAGCGTCGGGCTCAGTGTCGACACCGAGGTAGCGGACAATGTTGGGGTGGTGGAGCTCCTGCATAATCTCGATCTCGCGGACAATGGCGATCATTTCGTTCATCTTGCGGTTGGTCGAGCCGCGAAGCGCGATGCGCTTCAGCGCCATCAGCGTCCCGGTCACAGTATTGAGCGCCTTATAGACCTGGGCGAAGGTACCAACTCCAAGAAGGGCGCCGATCTGAAAGCTCTTGCCAGCCGGCGGTGTGCCGGCGGGCGTGGGCCTGCTGACAGGCGTCTGGGCAGCGCGCGGGGTGGGCGGCGCCGACGTCGACGCAGATGCTGGCGGCGTCGTCTCGCCGCCACGCCTACGCTCGACTAGCTCGGAGCGGATGCGCTCGTCCAGCTCGGCGCGCTCTGCATTCTCGCGGCGGCGAGTCTCAGCCTCGCGGTTCTTGCGGGCCAAGGCTGCAGCCTCCTTGAGCTCGGCCTCGTGGCGACGACGCTCCTCCTGGAGCGAGAGCGGCTTGACGTTGTGCTCGGTAACGATCTCGCGAGCAATCTCGACAATGTCGTAAATCATCTCAGAGCCGAGCATTTCGGGAGCACGGGCATCAATGGCTTCCTGCAGAGCGACAAGGACTTCATCAGTGAGGCCGATCTCGGGCTCGATCTTGAGATACGGGAGTTCAAAGGGATATGAGGAAGAAAAGCGGACGCGTAGCACAGCAACAGCATAGTAACCATCACGCGACATGTCTGACTCGCCATCCTCTACCTCTCCACCTCCATCGCTTCCATCCCCATCACCACCGTGGTCATCCGTTGCGTGAGGAATGAGTCGGAGGAGAAAGTGATTCGGCTCATGGACATAGCTAAACTCAGCAGGAAAGATGCTCTGCAACGCAGAAGCCTCGAGCTTTTGTCGTTCTGCTATAGACAATGAGCTCTCCTCCATAGCCCTATGTTAGGTGCCCTATATGAAGCGGCGAGTGTGAGCGAGGTGGCTGGTCTCGTGGCTTGCTTTGCGAGTGATTGGGTGGTTGTCCCGTGAGGCGCGTGTGTGTCAGGCTGCTGGCATGGCCTCGTGCCACTCGATCGTGGCAATGGGTGGCAATGGTCAGGTATGGATGTGGTGACAGCGATTGTCGATGTTCTTGCCTCCACCCGTACCCATCTGATGCGCGAGGTACAATCAGATTGGGTCCAACCATGCTTACCTCTGTGTCTGTTTGCGGTGGTGAGGAGTGGGCAGAGCGAGCCTACCTTCATCCGGACTCGCTCGACTCGATGCGCAAGCCTCTGCCGGATCGGGTGCTCTCTGCCAATGTGTCGACTATGTCTGCGTTCTCACCTGGTGCAGATCGGATCAGATCGGCTGGGATCGGCTCGGGTCGGGCGACGGGTCAGCTCGCCGCGTTGGCGCCGGCGCAGCAAGGGAAGTGGGAGCGGGAGCAGGGGCGGGAGCGAGGCAAGGAGCAGAGCGCTCACTCGTCTCTTTGAGAAAGAGCGAGATTGGTGGCGAGGAGATGAATGCAACTGGGTATGCGGTGTACTCGTGGGGTACCGGATGGTATGGTCAGCTCTGTACGGGTGTGCTGGAGGAGACGTCCACGCCAACTGCCTGTGGCTTCAAACTCGGCCCACCGAAAGTAGCCAACGATGCTGTGCCGTCGGTGGTAGCCACGCCATCGGCTACGGTGGTACTCGGCTGGGATAACAATGTCTCCACTGCGAGCTATGCTGGTCAACTGCCGCGTCATCCGCTCGCTTCAGAGCCGGCTCGCCTCTCTGTACCGCTGGCTAGCGAGCATCCCCACGCTCACCTCGCTCTCATCGCTGCCTCACCTTCTGCTGCTGCTTCGGAGCTGCTGATGGTGATGGTGGACGAGTCTGCTGACGAGGGCGAGTCTTCGGCAAAGGTGCGTCATGTGGTATGTGGCATCGAGGCTGAGCCCAGCATGCTGGACGAGAGCAGTTCGCGCGAGTCGCTGGTAGCCGGTGGCGTTCTGGCACGAGTCAATGCGCGGCTGACCAAGGCTGGCGCCACCGTGACAGCACTGGCACTGAGCCGGGGGCATGCGCTTGTGGCGACGTTGGCTGGGGTGGTGTTGGGATGGGGCGATGGATGGCATGGTCAGCTGGGCGCTGGCGTACTCGAGGCCCGGACGACACCACGGGCCGTGGCCGGACTGCCGCAGCCGGTAGACATCGAGGAGCTTGCGGTCTCCGACAGCCACTCTCTCGCTCGCAACGCCGACGGAGCGGTTTATGCTTGGGGTGAGGCGCGTGACGGGCAGCTCGGGTTTAGCGGAAAGCTGGTGGCATCGGCGACCCGCGTCGAGGCTCTCGCACAGATCCGGGCAACGAGCATCGTCGCCGGCAACGGGTTCTCTGCAGTGCTTGCGGCCGACGGCGCTGTCTTTGTCCTTGGCGCGGCCATGGCCAAGCGGGCCGGATCAACCCTGCTCGACGCACCGTACAGGGTTGTGCTCGGCAGCGAAACGCCCGAGTTTGTGGCCATGGCGGCATCGGACAGAGCGCTCGTGCTGGGGACTAGTAACGCCGAGATTGTCATTCTCTCGGCACATGCTGGAATGACACGGCTGCATCTGGCAGCGTTGGGGACGCTGGTGGCTGTCACTGCGTCGTGCAACCACTTTGCCGCGGTCGTGGCTCATCCAGTAGTGGCTGAAACGCTGCGACGGCGCGCGGCTGGAGAGAATGGCGCACCGGTCCTGCCGCCGCCGCGGCCACTACCAAAGCGACGACTGGTGTACATGCGCGGGCTTGATGCGTCGATGGTGTCGCCGATCCAGATTCGTGCCTCGCATCTCTCGTCGATGACAAGCCAGTCGAGCTCTGCAGCGTGCGACGATGTGTGGGAGGTCGGCGTCTTTTCGAGCTCTTCCGACGACGACTCTACCGACGACGGCATCGACTCGTGCCAAGCTAGCCCACAGTATCCCGAAGAGGTGCTGATGCTGTCGTCGCCAGCTGCAGCGGCCAGCGCGGTCTCGAACTCGTCGGTGCTGTCCAACTCGGTGACACTATCGGCGACGTTCTCGCATCCGGACAACTCGGTGATGGCAACACAAGCCGAGGTGCGGTCGGCGACGCCCGTCGACGTGCACCTCGTGGCGTGGTTTGTGCGGCAGATGAAGGCGGCGGAGGGTGCGGCGGCGGTGGCTGGTCTCACGCCGCGTCGAAAGTCGCGCGCCAGACCCGGAAGTCAGCGGCTGGCGCTGGCGGCGCTGGCTGACGGAGCCGTGCTCGCTGGAGTGTACTGCAGCACGTTTCCCGCGTATGCACGTGGGCTGAGACTCGCGCTGGATACGCCCAAGGTGCCTCGGCGCGGGCAGCGGGCAGTGGCTTCGCTGCACAACCTGTCACTCCTGCTGGGCTCGGTCAACGCGCGGCTGGAGGCCCGGGGCGTGACCGTCAAGCGGCCACTGGCCACAGTTACGCCTGCAGCGCTTGCCGAGCCCGGTCAAGAGGTGATCCGGCACGTAGCAGGCCTTGTGCTGGTGGCGATAACCGCGTGCGCGAGCCCACCCGCGCCACTCGAGGACGTGGTGAGCGAGGTCGAGCGCGCTGCGCTCCGCAAGGTGGTGCGACACTACGGCGGACGAAGTGTGGCCGAGGTGGCGGTACCCAAGATGGCTGCAGTGGAGAACGAGCTCGAGTCGATCGGCGAGGAGACAAAAGTGGCGCGGCAGCGAGGCCTACGGCTCCAAGTGACGTTGCTGAACGTCAAGCGGGCACTTGCCGAAATGCAGCTGTCGCCAGAGAATGCACCGGCAGAGTATGCAGTGATCGAGTACGACGGCGTTGCGTTTTCGACGGTGGCGCGCCCAATCGAACCGGTGGTGAGCTACAACGAGGCGTTTGAGCTCGAGATTCGGCGAGATGTACTGGCTGCTCTCTGGGCCGGAGCGAGCGGCGTGGCAGGCAGCGCGTTGCGGGTCTCGCTTGTTCGCAGAAGCGAGGGCGGCGGCGAGGTTTCGGCGAGCGGGCGGATTGGGCTGGTGCATGTTGTCGCGGCGGGCGGGCGAGTGTGCACCCGGTGGCACACACTCGGTGCAAGCGGGGTGCAAATTCAACTGCGGGCGTATGTAGCGAGTGGCGAGGGCGTGGAAGTGCCAGTGGACAAGATTGCCCCGAGCTTTGTGGTCTCACCGCGACTGGCCCGTGTCGACTTGGACGAGCTCACCCGCGATGTGGCAGCGTGGTCCGGCCGCGGCGTGTGGCCGGAGGTGTTTGCCACGAGTCCGGCCGTGCCGGGCAGCACCATGTTTCCGTGCGGCGACGGTGACGGTGATGTGTTCAAGGTGGGCCTTGTGGCTGCGGCGCGGGCGCGGGATGATCTACTGGCGGCGGTGCTGGGGGATGAGCACGCAGTGTTGTCGCTGGCAGACGGGTACCGCTTTCACGTAATCGACGATGCCGGTATGGTGTGGTTGACGGCGCTTGATGGCTCGGTCTGCGTCTCGCTCCGGTGGTATGGCGACGGGAACGTGAAACGGGCTGTGGCGGACGGGCGGCATGTCATGCGCGAAGCGGTGGCGAATGGCGGACAAGCGGTGCATGTGGCGCTGGTGGTAGGCGACGAGATCCGGACCCAGAGCCTGCACTTTCCCGGCGACGCCGTCCTCACCATCCGGATTGTGGGCATTCCGAACACGCCGCGAGCGAGGCCGTCGGCAAATAGCACCGATCTCGACGAGTGGCGGGTCTTTCTCGGTGCGCTCGGACGTGGTCGAATGGCGCGGATCGCCGACTGGAGCGGGTTCAGCGACTCGTCCAAAGTCGAGTTGGCCAAGGCACTCGACCTAGTAGTCGAGGCATCGGGCGCTTGTCCGCACCGTGCCCGAGCTGTTGGGCACGTGGCGTACAGCACACCGAGTCGTTGATGAAGAGCACAGGACAGATGTAGCCAATTGGAGGAAGGAAGATGCGATCATAGGGAGTTTGATCGATGGGCGAAGAAGCATGGCTGGATTGGGTTGAGGTTGGCGGAGTCGAGTGCGAGCGGGAAGCTTCGTCGGCGATGGTGCGCAGAGCGCTGACACGCCACTCGGGACCGAGCGGGACGCGATGGAGAACTACACCCGCATTGCCAAGCTCGGGGAGGGAACGTATGGCGTGGTGTACAAGGCGCAGAACAGACAAACCGGGCTTATTGTTGCCCTCAAGCGGAGTACGTGAACGGGTGAGAACGGGAGAATGCCGAGGAGAAAGCCCGAGCTGGTCGCCTTGGGCAGCGTCTGCCTGCGGGTGAGTCGCCGCGCAGCATCTCGTGGTGGTTGCCCCGGCGGCGATCGTTTGACAGAAAGCGCAAGTATATTGCTATTTTTGAGCGCAATATTTTCTGATGGCGAATGGAGCACCCCCCACCCCCCATCACCACGAGCAATGCAGTGACGGGGCGCAAGTACTGACACGAGTGGACGTGGGGTATGCATGGACGTGGGGTGTGGGGTGTGCGGGGTGTGGACGGGTGGTGTGGTAGTCCGGCTGGATTCGGAGGAGCAGGGTGTGCCGTGCACGGCGATCCGCGAGATTGCGCTGCTGAAGGAGCTGAAGCATCCGAACGTGGTAGAGCTCCTCGACGTGTTGCACTCGGACAAGAAGCTGACGCTTGTGTTCGAGTACCTGGATCAGGACCTCAAAAAGTACATGGACGGGATCGGTGGAGGCATCGAGCCGCACATTGTCAAGACGTATATGTACCAGCTGCTGAAGGGCCTGGCGTTCTGCCACGAGCATCGTGTCCTTCACCGCGATCTCAAGCCGCAGAACCTGCTGACGTCGTCGCGGCACGAGCTGAAGCTTGCTGACTTTGGGCTAGCGCGGGCATTTGGCCTTCCTGTGCGGTCGTACTCGACCGAGGTAGTGACGCTGTGGTACCGCGCGCCGGACGTGCTGCTCGGTTCGTCAACGTACTCGACGTCGATCGACCTGTGGTCTGCCGGATGCATCTTTGCGGAGATGGTCAACGGCTCGCCGCTGTTCCCGGGCACGTCTGTGGAGAACCAGTTGGAGCGAATTTTCAACGTCGTCCCGCTGCCGCCGGAGGACAGCCTCGGTGAGGGTGTGGAGCTGCCTGTGGGGGTAGGCGATGCGTGCGAGCCAGCGTCTGAGGCACCTGTGCTGGCGACGACGCTGGGCGAGGTGGTGCCTGGGCTTTCTGCCGAGGGCGTCGACCTGCTGGGCTTGCTGCTTGTGGCAGATCCTGCGGGGCGGATCACGGCGACGGACGCGCTAACGCATCCGTACTTTGACAACGTGCTCGATCCGTCGGCATCGGACTCGTGCCTCGCGGGCGCGTCTGCCACCGACTGAGGGGGAAGGGTAGAGAGCTGTTACACTTTTCATATATCAAGGACCATGAGCAGGTGGCGGTTCGAGAGCGCAGCGTCAAACAGCTTGTTCCGCTTGGCCTCAAAGGCGCTCCAGCGCTCGCGCTCCTCGTCATTGAGCGAGTCTGGCGAGCCAAAGGCGTGGACCATGTCGATGAGCTTGGCGTGCGCGGCCGTGTCGGCCTTGGCGCGGACGAGCATGTTGGACATGGTCTTTCGGGCGAGGGCGGCGGTGGTGAGATGGGCCCGGCGCGGGTCGTAGGAAAAGAGATAAAACGACTTGTTGGAGGAGAACTCCGAGTTGCGCGGGACCTGACGGCAGACGACAAAGCCATCCTTGATGAGCATGTTGAGGTAGAGGCGGACTTCCTTGGGCTTTGCCATGGCGAGGCGGGTGAGTGCCGTCTCTTCGGCGTGCTGTTGCTCGCGGAGGACCGAGACGATGCGGAGGCCGAGCGGGCCGTAGCGCGAGCGAATGATAGAGAGGGTGGCGGTCTCGTGCAGGTGCTTGCGGACGGCGTCAAAGCTGAGAATGTACTGGCCGGTGGCGTTGGAGCGGCGGAGAAAGCGGATGTCGAGGAGCTGGAGGCGAACGAGGGTCTTTTCGACCAGCGCAGCGTCGACGGTTTTCTCAACTGGCACGGCCTCACGGCGGGTCTCGACCTCGCCGTCGTCGCCAAGGACCTCGACGATGCGAACTTCGACGTCCGAGTAGGATGTGCCGAGCGCAACGTCGTCGATGCGCGACTTGGGAATGGGCGGCGCAAACTTGAGCGTCTTGGTCTCGGTCACAATGGTGGTGATGTCGGGCTGGGCCGCCTGCCACACAAACGAGGCCACAGGCCCGCCGACAGCGACAAAGTGGGCCTCGAGGAGCGAAAACTCGAGGAGCTTGAGGAGCTTGTCAAAGTTGGGCTCGACAAGCTTGCCCTCGAGCTGGATGAACGGGCCATACGAGTAGGGCACGCGGGTGGGAAGGGCCCGGTCGGGCCGCCTGCGGCCTCGGTCACGCGGTTGCGTTTGACAGGAGCCTGGGCCGGCGCGGCGGATGCGTCGTCATCGTCATCGTCCGAGTCTGACGGCGTGGGCGACCGCTTGCGCTTACCGCCGATGACAGCGTTGAACATGGCTGAGAGGCCGGCCGAGGCGCCAGTGAGGTTGATAGTGTCTTCGTCGGCACCCTTGCGTGGTTTGGCGTTGGACCGGCGCGAGCCGGCGGCGGCAGCCTGCTGCGACTTGGTCGGTTTGCGCGGGAGCATGTCCGGAGTGAAGAGCATCGGGCGGCCGGTGTGGACAAGGAGGTTGTGACCAAGGAGCTTGGCAAAGCCAGTCTCGATCTTGGCCATCAGCTCCGGGTCGGCAAACTTGGGCAGGTGCGGCGCGAGGGTGGCGAGGCTGGAGATGAACTCGGACTCGTGGACAAGGCCGAGATGGAACCAGGCATCAAGGGCCAGTGCCGCGGCCTCGCCATAGGCACGGCGGACCAGATCGACGAACCGCGGCTGGAGGAGGAGGAGCTCGGGCATGGCTGTGATGGCGCGAAAAGTGATGGGCTTCTTTTTGCGAGATGACGACTTGTCCTGCTTTGGAGCGCCGGGCTCGAGCGAGGCAGCCTTGTCCGGATACCGCACGCCGACAAGCCGAAAGGGAATGAGGTCGGCCAGAGCAGCCGAGACCTCTGGCGACGACAAGTTTGTAGTCGCCACCAGTTGAGCATGGCTCTGATCTTGCCGCTTCACCAACGTGTCATATACGCACTGTGTTGAGAGAGATGACGGTGGTGTGAGTGAGCGGTGTGTGTGCGCGGGGGGAGGGGCTGGCGGGAGTGGCTTCGATGGCCGACACGGCTGGCATGGCCCGACACGACTGGTGTGGCGGTGTGGACGGGAGAGGGGAAATGATGGTACGTACTACAGCTGTGTCAGAGAACAAATGCTCTACAATGTTGGTGGCAAGAGCATATTGGAAGTTCATGCTCTGAACACCTCCTCACAGCGAGTGCAGTGTGGCGTGGTCTGGGGGCCTCGGCTCCCTCGGTCGTGATCTTGCGGTGTGCCAGTCCCGATGGCCAATGTGGGGGGAGGGGGGGGGGGGGGGGGGGGGTTGGATCATGGCCTTGATCAAGGAGGACAGCTTGGCTATTTCTGGTTTGTTAAGGCCTGCCCGCGGTCATACGGATCGGACCAGGAGTGAGGCAGGTGAAAGGCAGCGGGAGTAAGGTAGGCGGAGCAGATGCAAGTGCAATGTCAGTCGGCTCTGATCGCAGCAAAGGCCCACCAGCTCAACATCGCCATCGCTATCACCATCACTGTCATCATCGCCAACGCTATCGCTATCGCCATTGCCATTGCCATCGCCATCGCCATCACTATCGCCATCGCCATCGCCATTGCCATCGCGCCCATCTCGAATCCTGCCACGCTCCCCTCCCCTCCTCCCCCCGCAACTCCGCCCACACGCATGACCTCATCCCCAGCCCACCACTCTACGCCACCATCCCCCACCCTCGCCCCTCCACCACAGACAGATGAAGGACGAGCGTGTGTACAGCCAAGACGAGCTGCGCAAGGGCGGCAAGTTGCTGGCCATCTCCGGCAGAGTGTACGATGTGAGCGAGTTCATTGCCCGCCATCCGGGCGGCAAGGTCCTCACCTACTACCTCGGTCAAGACGCCACTGATGCCTTTGATGCATTTCATCCGGGCAGGAAGGCTACCGCTATGCTGCCTGCGCTTGAGATTGGAACGATGGCGCCTCGTCGAATCGAGTCTGTAGAGGTTGAGGGCGACGATGATGTGACCTCCTCCTTCCGCGCTCTTCGTCGAGAGCTTGCTGCTGAAGGCATGTTTGACGCCGAGCCGGGCTTCTTTCTTCTCCAGCTGGCGATTATTGTGGCGATGGAGATGGGCGGTGTGTGGCTCTCGACGATGGCGGCAATGAGCGGGTCGTGGGTGCTGTTCTGGGTGGCAGCGGCGGTGCTTGCTACGGCGCAGATCCAGTCGGGCTGGCTGCAACACGACTTTGGCCATTTGGCGGTGTTCAAGGCGCGATGGATGAACATTGCGGCTCACAAGGTGCTGATGGCTGGCTTCAAAGGCGCGTCGTCGCCGTGGTGGCGGTCACGGCACAACCGACATCACGCCAAGCCAAACCATCTGCACGCCGACCCGGACGTCCACAACGAGCCACTCTTCCTCTTCGACGAGGTCATGTCCGAGGAGGAGATGGGCTGGGCCGGCACCTTTGCACAGGGCTGGTACTGGTGGCTTCTTGGCCCACCACTGGTCACCACTGTCGTCTTTCTCATCACTAACATCGTCGACTGCGTCAAGCGTGGGCTGTGGCTCGATCTTGTGCTCGGTCTCTCATACCTGCCGCGGTTTTGGGGCGTGCACATGGGGTGGAGTGGGCACACGTTCTGGGGCGCGGCGGGCCTCTACTTTGCGGTCCGTGTGCTGGAGTCGATGTGGTTCACCTGGGTCACGGCCATGAACCACTTTCCCATGGGCATCGTCTCGATGCGGTCGCAGGCTTCGCCCAAGTCGTGGGTCGCCGCCCAGTTTGACGCCACCCAGAACCTCAGCCCAGGTGCGGTCGCCGACTGGTTCACCGGCCACCTCAACTATCAGATCGAGCATCATCTGTTCCCGGCCATGCCGCGCCACAACTACCCGCGCATTGCGCCGCGGATCACCGCCTTTGCCGCGAGGCACGGCCTCGCCTACAACGTGGCGAGCCTGCCGAGCGCCGCCGCCCAGGTCATTGCCACCCTTCATCGCGTCGGTCGCGGCAAGCGTCAGTAGCGCGACTCAGGCTAGGCTCGAACCGCGTGCCGCGGCTACCAGCTCCGGCTCCGGCTCCGGCTTGACCTTGCACTCGGAGCGGATCCGCGCCACGTCGGCAAGAGCCGACCAGTCCGAGGTGACCACAAAGCCAGCGGCAATAGTGGTGACGACCGAGTAGCCGATGACCATAGAGAGCCAGATGCCGCGGAGCCCGCGGTGGTCTCTGAAGACAAAGACGTAGGCGAGCGGGATACAGACGAGCCAAGCGCCGACGAAAAAGGCAAGGGCGACCGGAAGCGGCCGCGCCTGGCCGTCGAGGATAGCCATGCAGGTGTAGAAGACACCGATGAGGATGTAGGAGATGGCAAGGAGCCGGGCGATCGACTCGGCCTCACTCCAGATAGCCGGATCGCTTGAGACAATCTTACCCAGCTGAGCGCGGAGGAGGTACAGCGCGAGGCTCACAGCGCCGCCAACAACCATGGAGAGGCCGAACGTGACGACGCCTGCCCGCCGCGCCGCTTGAGGCAGACCACACCCCAGCAGCCGGCCCACCCGGATGGAGCACGCCGTGAAGAGGCCGAGCATGGCCGAGTCGAGGAAGAAGAACAGGACAAACATGGCGTTGTTGGTCGCGATCTCCACCGCGCCGAGATCAAGCGCCATCACGGCCAGCACCTGGAACTGAAGCTCCTCGATGAGGCCCGAGAGCGAGAGTGGGAGCGCCTGCTCGAGCGTGTAGGTTACCAGCCGCGCCCGGCTCATCCAAGCCCAGCTAAAGCCCGGCGTAGCAGATTTGAGATATGCGCGTCGCGTTGCCCACATGTATACTGCGTAGCCGACAAAGACTACCCAGCGCGAAGCGGCGGTAGCGAGTGGCGAGCCGACAAAGCCCATGCCGGCCCAGGAGCCGGCGCCGTGGACGAGGACTACGTTGGCGGCGAGGTTGAAGACGAGGCCTGCAGCGTTGATCACCATGGCCGGGAGCACGTCCTCGTGGGCGCGAAAAAATGATTGCAGCAGCTCATAGCCCATGGTCGGCACGGTCCACAGCAGCGAGTACCGCATGAACACGCCGGCCTCAGCGGCGATGGCCGGGTCTGCGCCGATGCCGAGAAGAACAGCCTCGCCCCACCACCACGCTGCTCCGACGCACACGCCATAGCCCGAGCACGCCAGCACTGCAATCAGCGCCCACTGGCCAGCCAGGGCCGGGTTGTCGGCGCCGAGCGCCTGAGCGGAGAGCACGTTGAGCGCAGGCGCAAAGCCGCGAAAGATCGGCGAGAGCACAACGTTCATCCAGATGAGCGCCGCCGACGCCGCCGCCAGCGCCGAGCCCGACAAGTGGCCCAGCACCGCCAGATCGGTCAACATCATGCCGACGCGGCAGAGTACAGTAAAGGCCACAGGTGCCGCCAGCATCAGTTGCAGCGACAGTTCGCGACGCGGCGTCGGCGCATGCCTAAGCTCCTCGGGCCGCGGCTGCTGGGCGGGGCAGGTGACAGACGCCGACGCTTGTAGCGAGCCCTCTGTGCTGAGAAGCGGCTCTGTCTCAGCTTGGCACCGAGACGTGGCAGCCATGCTGGGGTGCGTCACCCGTGGCGAGAGGTGTGGCCTTTACCCCGTAGCGGCGGTTGAGAGAGGCTGGCAGAACGCGACTCGTGGCCCCGTCCCGAGGTGGAGAGCGGCACGATGGTCGACGTCCCAACCTGCGCGATGGGCAGCAGCGGCAAAGGCACACCAGCGGGACTGTGTGGCGGCGATCCAGAGATGATCGCCGACGTCGCCGGCACCGCGTCCGTCGCGGGCGGCGGCGGCGGCAAAGTATGCGGCCTTGACCAGGAGCGAGCCTGTGGCGTCGACGCCAGCAAAGAGCGCGGCGTGGCCATGGGCATCAACAATAAAGCCGAGCTCGTCCCAACAGGCGGCAATCTCGCACGAGCCGTCCGGCCCGAGACAGCTGAGCGGAGCGCCGAGCGCAAACGGGACGTCGGCGGCAGCCCATGGCGATAAGGGCAGAGTGGCGGCAAGATGAGCAGGCGACGGAAGATGGTCATTGGCAGGAGCAGTGTCGGCGGCAAGCAGTGCAGCCATCCGCTGCTCGTTGAGCGAGTCGAGGACCAGGCACGAGACAGCGGCCCAGTTGGCGGCGAGGTGGAGGGCGGTGGCGGCGGCAAAAACAGCCCATGCCGCAGACGATGCGTGGTCGAGGACTGGGGCGAGGAGGAGGCCGAGGAGGAGGCCGAGGAGTGAGACAAAGGTCTCCTGTGAGCCGTCCTTGGCTATGACGTCGGCGAGATTGGCGTTGCGGGCCTGGTGGGCACGAAAGACAGCCCGGCTCGTTCCGCCGGCAACGCCGACGACCGCCCGCATCAGCGCCGCGCCGCATACCAGCCACACAAACCAGATCGGATCCAGGAGTGCCGAGAGGAGCTCGGCAAAGAGTGCGGCGTCGTTGAGCACATCCGCCACCAGTCGCCACCATTGCGGAAAGGCTTCCATCGATCGCGGTGCGAGCGCTGCGCACCCGACCGACGCCGCCATGCCGATGGCGTCGCGGACGAGGGTGACCGACACCGCGCCTGCAGCAGATGCCGTCGCAGATCCAACGCCGAGGCCGGCGAGAATCGCCCGCGATGATAGTGATCCGGCCACGTACGATGCGAGGCCCTGGAGCGTGTCGCAAGCCTGGTACGCCGCGTAATCGCTCGAGACGGACGCCGGATAGCCACGCGGAAGAAAGAGGGCAGCGAGCCCGCGGCGCACGCTCGACATGGATCCGCACATCATGCCACCAGCACCAGTCCTTGCAGCTGCGTGCACACGAGCCACCTTTCGCCGCATAATTCGCCGCTCCGAGACAAGTGGAGACGTCGCTTCGTGCGGCTCGGTTGAGACCCGGCACTGCGGCTCGCCCTAAGAGCGTGACCCGCATCATTCGCATGTGTTCCAAGCCAGCGCGACATTGCTTTCAAACTCGAACATGGTAGTGGAGGCGAGCGAGCATGCACCATGTACAACCCACCGCGGCGGCCAAGACGCCCAGCGAGCGAGAAGCGACGTCGCAGCGCACAAATTAGGTTGATTGCGCTAATAAGTACAATTCCTTGCCCAGCGCTCCACCACCTTCCGCTCGACCCGCCCTCTCAGCCATGTATGGAGTTCAGCACTTGCCCTGCTTCCACGACTCATACTAAGCACCACTAAGCAAACACGAGAGCTGGTAACATTGGAGGGCGCTGCATAGTAGCCGTTAACAAATTTGTGTGGAGGGTAAGAGCACGTGAATCCTCGTGCCGTTATTGGCAATGGGATCCCTCAGTGGGAGGTGCCGGGTAGGCGCGGGAAGTGCAACCACCGCACTCTCAACAAGGGGAGCGGCACAAAGCGGACAAGCGGGCAAGTTCAGAGGACGACATGAAGCCAATGGTACGAACGGTATACTCTGTGGCGCTGGTGTTGGCTCTTGTGGCGAGCCTGACCTCTGCAGCAACCATCAATTACGTAACGCCAGCCACCGATATGGCGCTGAGAATGTTCGTTTATGCCTCGCAAACCTCGCAGTTCACCTCTGTTTCCAAGGCCTTTGCTGACGGCTACACATCGTCGACGGGCGATCCAGTCGGCGTCCTGCAAGCCGAGTTCAACGAGTTCTCCGACAAGGCGGTGTACGAGTATTGGCTTAAGGCCTTTGGCTCGCCGGACATCATTCCGCTGTACAATGGGGCCGGCAAGCAGGAGTTCATCGACTCGGGCGCGTTCCTCGACCTCACGGACCTGTGGGAGAAGCACGGCTTTGCCGAGGACACGGTGCCGGCGGCGCTCGACTATGTGACGGGCAGGGACGGAAAGCGGTACGGCGTACCGACGATGGCGACGGGCAATTTGTGCAATTATCGCAAGTCGGTCTTTGCCGCCCACGACGTCGTGCCACCGACGACCTGGTCGGAGCTCCTTGCGGCCTGCGAGGTATTCAAGGCGGCGGGCATGAAGTGCTTGGGCACGGATCTGTTTTCGATTCCCACGTCACAATACTTTGACTCGCTTGCGATCCGGATGCACGGCGACGCGTTCTACGAGCAGTTCTTTATGGCCAACATCACGTTGGAGGACCCGCGGATCCGGGCTGTCTTTGACGAGCTCGTTCCACTCTTTGACGCCGGCTTTCTCTCGCGCAAGGATTCTGCGACGTATGGACTCGAGATGACGTGGGCGCTTGACTTTGCGCTCGATCCCAATGCTACGGCGATTTACTGTGGCTTTGACTCGCTCGCCGGTGTGGTACTGAGCGCCGGAGTGAGCGACGCCGATGTAGGCGCGTTCAGGTTCCCTGCGTATGACGGGACGCGCGGGACGGCGTCGCCGACCGAGGCCAACAACGGAGTTCTCTCGGTCTTTGTGGCTTTTGCCTCGCCTATCTCGTCGGCGTTCCATGATCGCTCGCGCGCCATCCTCGACTATATCGGCAATGCGACGACGCAGAAGGAGGTTCTCACGGGTCGGTCTGGAGTTTACCCTCTTCGGCCGTCGCTCACGGAAGTCATGACGTCGAGCCGGACCCGGCTGGCGTACGACACTATGCTGGAAGCGGAGCACGCGTTTGAGCGGTCGGGCATGGCGGCGTTTGGCTACCCGGAGCTCCTTGCACGGTGGCAGAAGTTTATCTTCACGCTATATGGGCAAAAGACGTCTGCTGACGCGACGGCATTGATCGACGCCGAGCTGCCGCAGCTCGAGGCTGTGCGGCTGTCGGCGGTACTGAAACAGGCGTCGACGCCTGTGGCGAACCCGTCGTCGGGCTCGTTTAGCGAGCCGATCTCGGTCGAGCTGACGACGCTCACGCCGGGCGCGGTCATCCACTACACCATTGATGGAAGCCAGCCGAACGTGGCGTCACCTGTCTACACCGGATCGGTCAACATTGCCCTGTCGGGTGTGACCGAGCTGCGTGCCATTGCCGCCGCGCCAGAGCTCTCCAACTCGAACGTGATGGTGTCGTCGTACCAGATTACGTTGGCGGTGCTCAACGCTGAGTCGACCGACAACAAGCGGCTGCTCGCCATTCTTCTCCCCGTCTTTCTGGGCATTTGCTGCATCGCCTCGATCATTGGCTACGTTGTGTACCGGCGCAAGTCGGTGACGTACAAGCTGAGCTCGGACTCGGACCTTGTCATTCCTGAGAAAGAGCTGACGGTGGGCAAGGCGGTGGGCGCCGGCTCGTACGGTACTGTGTATGCCGGCAAGTGGCGCTCGACGGCGGTGGCGGTGAAGCGGACGCGGACCAAGGAGATGAGCCCGGCCCAGCTCCGCGAGTTTGTGGACGAAGCAAGCATGCTGCTTCGGCTGCGGCACTCGAACGTGGTCATCTTTATGGGCATCACCCTCGAGCCGCCGTCGCTGGTCACCGAGTTTATGGACCGCGGCTCGATGTATGAGGTCCTGCACTCGCCTGACCTTTTCCTCGACTCGTCGATTCTCTTGAAGTGGGCGCACAACATCACGCAAGGTCTGCAGTACCTCTCCCATGCTGGCGTGGTCCACGGCGACTTTAAGTCGCTCAACGTGCTGTTTGACAACAACTGGGTGCCCAAAAATTTGTGACTTTGGCATGTCGTCGGTCAAGGGCGATGCCTCGCTCTCTGCCGCGGACCGCAAGGCGCGGCGGAAGCGGGCGCGGGCGCGGCGAGCAGGCAAGGTCGGGCCGGCCGACTCTGCGCCGCTGGTGGGAACAAGCACGCCATCGACGGTCTCTGCCGTCTCGTCGGCCACGTCGGGCATGTTCTCGTCCGAGGTCGGGGCAACGGCGCACGGCGAGCAGATGAACGTGGGCACGATTTTCTGGGCTGCGCCCGAGGTTCTCCTTCGAGGCTCGATTGCGATGACGCCGGCGTCAGACGCGTTCTCACTCGGCATCACGCTGTGGGAACTTGCGACGCGCGGGACGCTGTACGCAGGCGAAAACGCTCTGGCGGTGGCGCTGGAGATTGTGGACGGACGGCGGCCGGATGTGGCCGGTACGCCGGCGTCGCTGGTGCCGCTGGTGCCTATCATGACGCGGCTGTGGGAGAACTCTGTGGAGCTGCGGCTGACGCTCGATGAGGCCGAGGCCGAGCTGGCGGGCACATACTCCAACTCTGCGGTGGTTTACCCGACGACGGCAGCTGAGCCGTCGGGCGAGATCACGGCAGTGCACTGCACGCTGCGGAATGCGCGGGTGCGGCTCCTGCGCGATCCAGTCGAGACCGGGCGGGCGCTGCGTACATTCCACACCCAGTTGCCGGAGCTGGCGAGTGACATTGGGGTGAGCGTCCTCGCATGGGGCTTGGGGTGGCTCACGCTTGGTGTTCATCGGTCAACGCAACTGACGGAGCTGCTTGGGCGGTGTCAGGCACTCAATCTCCCGCAGGATATGGCTGTCACGATGCTTGTGACATGCGGCGAGGTGCGCGTGGTGTCGTCGACTCGCGGTGGAAACCGCGAACTCGGTGGGCCGGTCATCGACTCGATGCGGAGCCTGTGGTCGGACCTGTTTGGCCTTGCGCACTCTGGCCTGGAAGAGGCTGAAGAGCGTGCGTACGCGGCGACGCTTCTCCCTTCAACGCCCAAGTCGCTGGCTTGGGAGCACACGATTGCTGGGGGGCTCTTTGTGGCCGAGCGCGAGATTGTGAACGAGCTGACACAGCTTGATGGAGTGACTGCTCGGCCGCTGCCGTGGCCGGTCTCGGACACGACTGTCTTCCACGTGACGGTCGGCGACGAGCTGACGGTGGTCGACACACTCGCACAGCGGGCGGCCAAGCCGAGTCCGTCGGCGGCAGCGCTGAAGGCCAGCACGTCGCGGCACGGCGAATGGCTGGTGCCGCGGAGCGAGATTGTGGGGCTGGTGGCGCAGGGTGGCGAGACGTGGATGGGCTCGTACGCCAACGCGCACCGGGCGCGTTGGCGCGATCAGGAAGTGGTGGTCAAGACGCTGCTGCGGCAGGACCTCGGGCCGGAGGACGTGATCCGGATGGCGGAGCTCTCGGCATCGGCGCTTATGAGCTCGAGCGAGACAGCGGTCGGCCCGCTGGCAGTGTGTCTGGACAAGGGCCAATACGCGATCATTGTGCCGTTTTATGAAGGCGGGACACTCGACGACGTGCTTCTCGGCACGCGACGCAACGTGGTGTTTGACGCGGAGGCGGTTGCCATCGTGGCACGGCTCCTGGCGAGCTCGCTTGCCAAGCTCCACGGTTCGCTCGGCATCGCACACGGCTCGCTGCGGCCGTCCAACGTGGCGCTTGTCTTTGAAGGCTCGCGCATCCGCGAGGCGCATGCCATTGACTTTGGCATGGACGGCATCAAGGCCAACATGGGAACGATGACCATGATTCCGTCGGTGGCCTACATGTCGCCCGAGGCGCTTCGCGGCGACACGACCAACATCCGCGGCGACGTCTTTGTCATGGGCACCATTCTCTTCGAGATGATTGCCCGCGAGTCGGCCTTCTCCGGCTCGAACGCACTTGAAGTCGGCTTCCGCATCTCCAACGGGCGGCGGCCCGAGATGACTCCTAGTCAGATCCCAAGCGCCGCCATCCGCGAACTCATCGATCGCTGTTGGCGTGCCGACCCGCACTCGCGCCCGTCCATGGCCGAGGTTGTCGAGATTCTTGCCAGACTCGATGTGACTGAGTTTGTCTCTTCCAAGCGAAACCAAGTCCGGAGTCTGGGCCGGGCCGGTGGTCGGAAGTGAACTAGACAGTACTGGGGTTGGGTGTGGGAGTGGGGGAAAATTGCGTGCATTGTTCGGTCACGTGAAGAAGAACCACCGTTTGGCCTCGTGGCGAGCGGGTGGGGAGAGGCGAGCGGGAGGGGCGGGAGGTGGACACACACACACACACACGCACACACATACACACACAACGCACGAGGACGGTGACGCACGAGCGTACACAAACAAGGACAAGCCTCGACCAACCAAAAAACGCCCTTTCCCCCTTACTCTTCCTCCCCCCCCTCCCCCCCCCCCCCCCCCCCCCCACTTTCCCCCCGCCTTCCCCTGAGTTCGGTAATGTCGTCCCCTGTTGTGGTGCACGCCACCAAGGCGACGGGCAAGGCTCGGTATGGTTCGTCGTCGTCGTCGGCTTCGGCTTCGGCTTCTGCCTCGGGCTCGGATTCGGACGACGGCGAGAGCGTGGCGGTGGGTGGCGGTGAGACCATGGCTGCAAGCGGTGGGGCTGGTGGGCAAGGACTGGGCATGGGTATCGTGTCGTCGGCTGCAGGACAGGGCTGCTCCTCGCCGTCGTCGCCATCGTCGCCGTCGGTGGCGTTGGGCGAGTCGCCCGCGGGAGTCCCCGGTGTGGATGGCGGGGCTGGCGGTGGGCGAAAGGGCAAGAAAGGGTCGTGGAAAAAGGGCCTCGGGCTTGGGCTGGCTGGACTCGCCACCCCGCTCAACACCAGCATGGGCAGCGAGAGCCAGTACGATTCGATCGAGTCGCCGCAGATCCAGGTGATCAATCTGGCAGCGTCGTTGTCGTCGCTGGACTCGTGTAGCAACTCGCCGGCTGTAGGCTCGCCAGGGAGCGGGCGGAGTGCGCCCAAGCGGCCGGCGCGGCGGAGCCTGGTCAAGAAGCGCGGCGGGAGCGGTGGGCTCGGCAAGAAGCGCGGGCGACTGGGCCTCACGCTGGCAGTGGAACCGGGGCCGTCGGACTCGGGCACGGACGGCGTGTTTGACATCAATACGTATGGCGGCGAGCTGCTGAACGCGTCGCGCGGTGAGCGCGACCCAATGCTTTCGCTGGTACACGATCTGCAGCTGAAGGACCTGGAGCTTGTTTGCGAGCTCGGCGAGGGCGCACAAGGTGCAGTGTCGAAGATGTGCCACAAAGAGACGGGCTTGCTCCTGGCGTGCAAGGTGATCCGGCTGGATACGGCGGCGACTCCAGACGCGGAGCGGAAGCGGGAGGAGCTCTTTACAGAGGTTCGGACGTATGCGCAGTCGAACTGCCCGTACGTGGTCAATTCGCTCGGGTGCTGGCGCGAGGACGATCTCATCACGATAGCGCTCGAGTACATGGACTGTGGCTCGCTCGAGTCTGTGCTCCAGTCGGCGGGCGCGCTGTCGGAGGACGTCATCCGGCACATTGCCTGGCAGGGCGCCAACGCGCTGCACTACCTGCACAACACGCGGCACCTCATCCACCGTGACCTCAAGCCGGCGAACATCCTGCTCTCGTCCGAGGGACTGGCCAAGATTTCTGACTTTGGCACCTCGCGCGAGCTTGCGCAGACGCTGGCCAAGGCGTCGACGTTTGTGGGTACGTTTACGTACATGTCGCCAGAGCGGATCAACTCGACCGAGGCCAAGGACGGGTACACGTCTGCGTGTGACGTGTGGGCGTTTGGGCTCATTCTTGTCGAGTGTGCGCTCGGCAAGTACCCGTACGAGTTTAACGAGGACGAGGTGTTCAAGCACATGACGTGTGTGTGCGAGCAGGACGCGCCGATTGACGAGTGGCTGCCGGCCGAGACGTGGTCAGCACCGTTTCGGGAGTTTGTGGCGGCGTGCCTCGCGCGCGACCCGAACGATCGGCCGTCGGCTGGCGAGCTGTGCGAGCACGAGTGGCTGGCAGGCACGACCGAGATGCCGTTTGACTTTGGCGCGTGGCTGCGGGAGACGGTGACGTTTGTGCAGGTGGCTGACGAGAGCAAGTAAAGCGAGCGCGCTACGCTACGAGTGCGCGGCGTAGGTGGCGATGCGGGCGACGTAGTGGTCGTAATACGCCTGGGTGTCGACAGTCATGAGGACGTGGACGTTCTTGCGAGCGCCTGGCCAGTGAATGCCGGAAAAGTCGGCGACCGAGGTACCGCGAGTGATCTCGCCCTTGGTCTCGACGCGGACGGCGACGAGCTTCGAGGTGAAGATGTCCGGGCGAACGAGGGCCATAACAGCGGTAGAGTCGTGGACGTAGGAGAGAGCATTCCACTCGGCAAGGGCGGCGATGTAGCCGGCTGAAGCAGCGTGGGCAAAGTCTGCGACGGGTGAGCCCGTGGCCTTGATAGCGGCCCGGAAGGAGTCCGAGAGTGGGACCTGGCGGGTGGCGTTGAGGCCAGCCATGATGACGGCCGGGAACGGGGCGTCGAAGACGATGGCGGCAGCCTCGGGATCGTTGATAAAGTTGGCCTCGCCCGACGGTGAGGCATTGCCAACGCCGTCGACCGTCCCACCCATGAGCGAGAAGACCGGGATGCGGGCTGCAAACTCGGGATCGGCCTGGATAGCCAGAGCCACGTTGGTGAGCGGGCCGAGGGCGATGAGCGAGATGTCGCCTCCGGCGGTGGCGTGCACAAGATACTCGGCAGCAGTCATCTCCGAGCTCGGCACAATGGCATCGGTCATGTCAAGCTCGGTGCCACCGAGTCCATTCTGTCCGTGGACGTGGATGCCGGAATGGCCGTGGTACTCTTCCGCCAGCGGGTGCTCCGCGCCGACGTAGATGGGGATGTCTCTCCGTCCGCAGAGAGCCATGACCTTGGCAGCATTTGCCGCCAGCAGATGCACATCCGAGTGATTGTCCATGACAATGGTCACACCAACGACTTCAAGCGAGGGCGAGGCAAGAGCGAGGGCGAGAGCCATCGAGTCATCAACGCCCGGGCTGCGGTGGGGAGGCCGTGCGTGTCGGCGTGAGTCACGTGGTATGCGCGTGGGATGAGATGAAGGGAAAGGACGATGGCCAAAGACATGACGTACTCGGTGTCAATGATGACCTTGAGGGGGTTGGCTGGGTCCGGGGTGGAGGGAAGGGTGGACATGGGGAGAGAGGTGGGAGAGAGGTGCTGTGCTGTTGGCGGTGTGGTCATAAGCCGAGGCAGAGAGAGTGTGCTGCAGGGCAAGAAAAGAGGGGAGATTTGATCGTGATTGATGAGAGCCGGGGAGGAGGGGGAGGAGGAGGGAGGGGGGAGGGAGGGGGGGGGGGGTGATGTGGCGTCGGCCTTGGCAAGAGCGATAGGAGCATCTCATGCGGCAGGCGATGAGAGTGAGAGTGATGGGTATGATGGGCGTGAGGACTGTGGCTGGAGATAGGTTTGGAGTACCATCACATCGACCGATCGCCTGTGATATTGTAGGTATTAGCTGTGTGCAGCTGGGCGGTGTGGCGGGGAGGGGGGGGAAGGGGGGGGGGGGGGGGGGGGGTTGCAGACAGGACCACTCCACTCGGCAGAGCGAGGCGAGGCGAGGCGAAGCGAGGCGAAGCGAAGCGAGGATGCGGTGGGAGCGGGTGGCTCTGGTACTGGTTGTCTTCTCATGCGGGGTGTATGGGCTGTGGAAGTTCTTCAGTATTGCGCTGGCATTGGGAGTGAGTCTGGGTGGCGCATGGGTGCTGAGGGCCATCTACAACATGCCCGGGCCTAGCGAGGAAGAGCTGGCTGGCAAGGACGAGGCCTTTGTCCGCGGACAGGATTTTATGGCCAGGAGCATTCTAGCGGGCATTGCTGTGGTCATTGTGGCCACATCATGGGCGGCGACCTCGATGGGCTTGAGGGCTTGGTTGGGAGGTGCTGTTCTCGTCATCGAAATCGTCGCCGTCTTTGTCGCCCAGCACATGCTCCGCAAGTCGGACGCGACCTCGTCATCCTCCCGCGAGATGTCCCACAAGATCGGCGTCGTCTTTGTCGGCGTGCTCCTCTTCTCGCCACCGCTTCTCTTTTGGTGGTCGCCAGAGGCGCTTGCTGCCCTGGCTTCGTGGGCCATCTTTACCATGGTTGCCTCATTTCCGGCCAGCTCAGCCCGTTTGCTTGCGGTCGGATCTGGTCTCGTCGCCATCGCCCTCTACTGGATCCTCGGCCTGGCACCTGCCGCCACCGCCGCGGCATGGGCCGTCGCCTGGCGCCTCGTATGCGTGTACTACGCCGCCGAGGACGAGCTCGAGGTGCTTCTGCTGCAGCTCCGGATCCCGTTCTGGCTGCTGGTGGGGACCACCGCCGGCGCGCCGCTCGCCTACTACCTCATTTCGGTCCAGGCCGTCCTGACTGTCCTCGCCGCCTGGGTCTACGCCGCTGCCTTTCTCCTTGGCGACTTTATCCCGGACAACCAGTCGTTCGTCGACTTTGACGAGCTCGCCCGCAAGGCTCCTGACGCGGACGCCGGCGCCAAGCCCAACGCCCCCGATGGGCCGGCCAAGCCGTCGTCGTCAAAGCCAAGCGGCCAGAAGAAGTTTGCCGGAAAGCGCGGTCGGTTTAAGAAGCGGAGCTGACTTGGTCAAGCACGTCGCGAGAGGAGTCGGCCTCGATGTCCGCCGCAACAGAGCGTTGCGGTTGAGGACAGAGGCGTCATGTGGCGACGAGCGCAGCCTGCTGGTGCGCAGGGCCTAGCGGGCGCTGGCCGTGCGGGTGCACGCTGCCGAGGCGGCGGCCCACAGGTCAGAGATCGAGTACGTACACTCGGCAGGCATGGCCTTGTAGCCCAGGGTAGATGCCTCAAAGACATAGAACCGCAGCGGCCACGCGCCGTACGTGGTCTGGAACTCGTTGTCGAGCGTGTCGAGAAAGACGGGCAGCCGGAGCTGGTACAGGTCGGCAAAGTGGGTGGCGGCCTCTGCACGGTCGTCCACCGTCTTGGCCTGTGCCACCGCCACTACCTCGCCAGTCGGGTGGTAGCGCGACGACGAGATCGGCCATTCGTCAAGAGCGTGCGCCTCCTCGACGTAGATAAAGGCCCACGCCGGCGCAGCCTCGCCGTGCTCAACACGCAGGCCGTCGTACATTTCATGCAGCATAGGAACCATGCCGCGGATGGGCGGTCACGAGTACGAGCCGGCAATGACCACCAGCGGCCGCTCGCCAGCCCCGGCCAGCAGAGCAGTGAGTGACGTGCGACACCCGATCTCGCCGTCGGCCAGTGGCAGGAGCGGCACGTCAACGATGGCCTCGCCAGCAACGACTCGGCCCTCACCCGCGCGGTTGTGCTTGACATACAGTGGAATGGCGGCCGTCTCTGGAAGTTCGGGATAGATCGCAGCAGCGCGGCGAAGAACAACCAGCACATCGTCATGCCGATCATGATCAGGCCCGTAACCAAACTCGGTCGCCACCTGCTTCTGCAGCTCCAGAGTCACCTCCATCCAATCCGTGTCGGACCGCCGCTCAGCCGCAGCATACAGCTCTTGCACTCTGGTGCTCAGCCGCAGCTCGTTCTCCCGCTCCAGCATCGCCACCACGGTCGGCCCGTCCATGAGCTCGCGGAGAGCCGCCACCCGGATGTGCTCATCTGCGCCGGCATTGTTGGAGGCAGCCACCATTCCGCTTCGTCCAGTTGATGTGGGCAAGGCGAGGCTGAGTCCGCGACGCGCTGCCTGCCGTCGGAGCTCAAGGAGCTCCGCCTTGAGCCTGTCTCTCGACGACATGAGTGAGACAGGTGGTGCGGGAGGGCTGAGGGGAAGAGGGACGGAATAGAAGGTTGTGGGGGAGAGAGGGGGGGTGAAAAAAAAATATACACCTCCAATTTGAACACAGGCTGGAGGCATCCAACCCATCAGCGTAGACAACACCATAGAAGGTAGTCAACAGCTTATCTGTGGTGGCACAAGCCACCATGTACCTGTCCGCACACAGTGGGGCTACAGCCGAGGGTCTGAAATGGGGTAAAAAAAATACGGACTGCGCCAGGAATCGGACCTGGGACCACACCGATCCAAACGGTGTATCATACCACTAGACCACGCAATCAATGCAATAGCATTTCCTTTAGGCAAACGGCACGAGTTCAGTATTTCATTAGTGCACTGGAAAGCGGGAGGAGGCTGGCGGGATCAGGCACGATCGAAGAGAGGCTCACTGCAGCAGGTGTGCGCTCAGATGCGCGTCGATCCAGGTAGCGACGTGGGCACGGAGGCGGGCGGCAAGGTCTGGATCGGCCTCGGCGCCGGCGCGGTCGGCGCCGATGGCGGCAAAGATGTCGAGAAAGGCGTCGAGGGCCATGACGCGGGCAGGCGCAGCAAGGTAGCGATCGAGGGCGTCGCCGGTCGGCGGAGCCGACTTGGCGTAAAAGGCAACTATGTTGGCGAGGCGGTCGCGGGGCACGACCATGGCGGCGGCGGAGGCGAGATGCTCCTCCATGACGAGGCGATGGACGGTAAGCTTGAGCTCCTCCGAGGCACGCGACTGGAACCAAAAGTTGACGGCGGCAGCAGGCGTAGTGGTGCGAACGTGATGCCACCAGAGCTTGGGAATGAAGAGCATGTCGCCTGCGGCGAGCTCGACATCGTCCCAGGCAGCTTCGGCAAAGCCCGGGTGGGTGTCCAGATCCGGGTCGAGCACGTCGATGGCGCCCTGGTGCCAGCGCCACCACGAGCGACGGCGTGGAATGCGCCCGAGGTTGGCGGCTGGGTCAAAGAGGCGGAAGATCTTGGTGCCAGCGACGACGGCGTGGAGGCCGTCCATGCCGGGCTCGCGGGTGGAGAAGTCGTAGTGGACCGGCGTGATCTGCCCTGCACTGCCGAGCCAGAGATTGCCGGCCTTGCCTTGGCTCGCCGCCGGCGGTGGCACTACGTACGTCTCCATAAGCGCCGGAAAGTACTTGACGATGGGCAGCGAGGCGAGATAGACCGAGCTGTCGTTGACCGCCCAGTGGCTTGTGACGTAGGTGGCAAAGGACATGGCCACAGGCTTGCCGAGCCACTCATCGCCAGCAAGGAGAGACTTGCCTCTCTCCGCAGCAGCAGATCGTACACGGACCGTCACCTCCGGGTCATCAACAAGGCTCAGCAGCGAGTCTGCCGTCCATCGTCTGCCGCCGTCTGCATCGGCCACGGCTGGCCAGCAGCTCACCCCGCCGCGGACGACATACGGCACGCCGTCAGCCACATGTTGCTCGTGATCGACAGGAGATATGGTTGTGTGGTATATCGATATGGGTCGAGGGGGTGGCGTGTCCATGAGTGGGGGAGTGGGGTGGGGAGGGGAAGGGAAGGGGTCACCGCACGCGTGCCTCGTTGTCGTCGTCGTCCTCGTCGTCGTCGTCCTCGTTTCCTTCGTCGTCGTCGTCATCGTCGTCGTCGTCATTGGCCTCTGCTACCAACACCCAGCACCTCTCCCCTTCCCCCAACCTGTGACTGCCATGCACGTCTTACTCTCACTCTTCCTCGCTGTCATCATCGTCGTCGTCGTTATCGTCGTCCCCTCCTCCTCCACCTCCTCCTCCTCCTCCTCGCTCTCGTCGCCTACCCACTGGTGCGGGAGTGAGTGCACGAGCTCGGGAGATTGCACCGCTGGCGACCGCTTTGACAATCCGTGTGCTCTATGTGGACGATCTGGTCGTTGCGAGCCAGTGTGTGGTGCTGGATGCGTGATTGATGCTGATTGCCGAGTCGGCGGAGGAGGCAACCCGTGCACAACGTGCAACAACGTGACCCGCCAGTGTGTCAATCCGGATCCGCTTTGCGGGAGCTTCTGCGGCGGCTTTGATGGCGCGTGCGTGGTCGACAACGAGCCTGGCGCGCCATGTGCTGCCGTTCCGGGTACCTCGATCACTTGTTGTGCCTGCCACTCGGACTGGGCCAAGGGCTGCGTGCCCGGATCGTCTCCGCCGCCGCCGCCACCGCCAGCACTCCCGGTCTGCGGCACCATTTGCTCGTCGTCGGGCGAGTGTGAGGCATCCGAGACGTGCCCGTCGTGCGTGGCGTACCACTGCGCGCACAACGCATCGTGTGGCCAGGTGTGCATCTCGTCGGGCGAGTGCGCGTCGAATCCGCCGTCGTGCCGGCACTGCGTGTACAACCAGTGCTCCGAGGGCCTCGCCTGCGGTGCGAGCTGTGCATCTTCGCAGCAATGCAAGGACTCGTGTCCGGTGTGCGGCCACATCGCGACGTGCGTCTCGTCTGAAGCCTGGCGCGCCACCGTCGATGCAGCCACAGCTTCCGGCACGCTTGCCGAGCTACACGCCGCGCGCGCTGCCGCTCTCGCAGCCGCCGCTGCCGGTACCCCCTAAGCTGAGGCACGTGTGGCTTTGCGCGTGGCTCGGATCATGGCGAGAGCGTGGTTGGGTGAACAAACGATTAATACTGGTGACAGACATTGGAAGAGGTATATACTCCTCTCTGATAATGTCGTGGCGGTCTCGCGGCGGCTCTCGTGGCGGACGCGGTGGACGCGGCGGTGGACGCTCGTATGGCGGTGGCCGTGGCGGCGGTGGCTACAACTCGGGCCCTCCGGAGGCTGTTGCTGGTACGTCTTTCTCTGATCTCCCCCTCCCCCTCCCCCTTCCCCCCCCCCCCTCCCATCTCCATCCCCGCCCCCTGGGTTGGCCCCGAGTCGCCGAGCGGGTGTGTGTGCGTCGGGCCGAGGCGAGGGATATTCTTGCGGTGGGCCTCGTCGGTCTTCCGCCTGATCCTACGTGGCGAATACAAGTACCATGCTCTCCATAATCTACATGGGTGTAGTCTATATCGTCATGCTCCCTTGTCTTTAGTGTGGGCTTTGTCGGTGGTGTATTGCGGTCGGTAGCGTTTGTCAAAGAGTGCGGGGGGCTCGGCCAGTCGCCCACTCCCTCTGGCGAGTGCCATCCCGGCGGCCCATCCACCTTGACGCGAGCAGGGGCGTGTGAGCAGGCGGTGTACTCACTACCAGGGCGGACGAACATGTACGAGTGCAGAGCTGGGTGAGTTTGTGCATCCGTGCGAGGGCGACCTTGTGTTCAAGTCGACCAACACCATGATCCCCTACTTTAACGCCATGGTGTACTCTGACAACAACGCGCTGGTGGGCAAGATCGACGACGTGCTCGGCGCCATTAACTCGGTCATGTTTACCGTCAAGACAGCGCAGGGCGTCCAGGCTGACTCGTTCAAGTCGGGCTTCAAGGTGTATGTCGACACCCAGAAGCTCCTCCCGCTCTCGCGCTTCCTGCCCAAGCCCGCAGGCCCCAAGAAGCCCAAGTCCAAGGCCAAGCGCGCCGGTGGCGGCCGTGGTCGCGGCGGCCGTGGCGGTCGCGGCCGTGGTGGCTCCCGCTTTGGTGGCGGGCGCGGCGGCTCGCGCTTTGGCGGTGGCCGCGGTCGCGGTGGCGGCCGTGGTCGTGGCCGTGGCGGCTCGCGCGGCGGCTGGAGCCAACGCCGCTACTGATCTGGGCGTTGTTGTCTCTCTCACACACGCACACGCTTCTCATCTCTGCCTCTGCACCGTGCTCTCTTCTTCCCCTACTTTGGTGACTCGCATCGTAAACCCCCCATCCCATGTATGTGCGTCTTTCTCGCTCTCGGCCGTGGCTAGCAAGACAACAAGCAAAGAAACAGACGCTGAACAAGCAGCTGAAGCAAGCCATGGCCAACGCCGCCACACAATTCACACTTGCACAGCGATGACATTGAGCACGCTCACAAAGGCGAGTACGATCGTACGGTCGAGCAAGCAAGTACGATCAGGCGAGTACGATCATCCGGTCGAACACTCCCCTCAAGACAACGCCTCCCGCACTCGATACTCTCGACTCGGCAAACCAACAAAAGCCATGGTTCGCGGACGGCTCAAGCTGCACAAGAAGACCAAGCCGTTCAAGCTCCGTGTTGCCAAGTCTGCCTCGACCATGGAGTGCTCGTCTGAGCTCCTCGCCCTCATGGCATGCTATGAGAGCAATGAGCTTTCCTCTGCGAGGTGTAGGCAAGCCCAGTTGGCCCTCATGGCCTGTGTCGGCTCGGTCGAGCGCAAGATGAAGACCCACGGGCCCACCATCAACTACCACCTCAAACGCTTGGAACGCCAACAACAGAGCTAGACCACATCATTCTCATCCTTCGCGACATGTTAACCTCTCGCCACATCTACTTGTCTGCTTCATACCTTTGTTCTACCTCTCGCTATCCCCATTCTCCACCCCCCCCCCTCACCGACACCCTCCCGTCGCTCCGTGTCGCGCTCGCCCGGCCACTCGCCCGTCCTCCGCCAGCCCTGGCCCACTTCTCCGCGTGCGCCCTCGTTCTCTCGAGCAACACCCTCTGCTCATCTGCTGCTGCGCGCTGCATCCAGTCACCAGACACGCGCCCTTCTTGTCCTCTCTCGGTAGACTGGTGCACTCCCTCCCGGCTTGCCCTTGGTCGCCGCAGCCATCACAGCACGCTGCGCTGCCCTCCTCGCCCACCGTCGCGGCCTCTTGCGCTCCATGCTCCACGCCTGACGTCCTGCGCCTCGCAACCCACCCCCGCCATCAGCACGGATCGTCCATGCGCATCTCGACCCTCGATCATCATTGCGATGCCCATGAAGCTCTCACAACCCCCTCCCTACTCTCCCCTCCCCACATCTGCCTCGCACACACACACAGGCAGCCCCCAAACCATCACCGTGACCCTCACACATGCATGACGCAGGTCCGGTACGCCCCCCCCCCCCCCCCCTCCCCCACCCCCTCTCCCCCTCTCCCCCTCTCCCACTCCCACCACCCCACTCCACCTCACCCCAGCCCCAGCCTGCCCATGACACCCACATGGGCATGGAACATGTTCGAGAAGAGCGTGCCCTACGCCATGCTCGCCTTTGCCGCACCTGTGGTCCTGGCCATCGCCCGCCATCCCTCCATGTTTGTCCGCCGCTACGCCCGCCGTCACCGACTGCTCGGCGGTGCGCTGCTGATGCATCTGAGTCTGGGATGGATGATGCTACTGGCTCCGATGCCACAGGTGAAGGAGGAGATGATCAAAGAGTATTCCACGGCGTACAACGTGGTGTTGGGCCTCCTCGGCTGTGCCACAACAGCAGCAGCCGCTGCAGACTTTGCCGCCGCCCATGACGAGGCCCGGATCGCCAACGCCGCCTCGGGCACGTTGTCGGAGCGGGCGGTGGTGACCACCGCCGAGATGGTGGAGCACGTCTTCTACCAGCTGCTCAACCTGGCACAGGCTGTCTTCATCGCTCTTGTTCCGGCTTGGCCACTCAGCGCGCGCCTCATCGCACTTGCTGCCATCACCTGCCTCTGGCTCCTTCGCCCGCTCTTCCCGGTCAACTCGTTCTCCGACAACTACCAGACCGATGCGGCTGCAGCAGCCGAATCGCCGCTCGTTCCTGTCATGTACCGGGTCAAGAAGGCCCAGTACCTGCTGTACAAGCACGCGCTTCTCCATGGGCTCAACGTCTCGCTCGCTGTGAACGGACTCGCCCTCGCCTCTCATCGCGCCTTCCCCTACTACTGGCTCGCCCTCAACACCGCCTATGTCCTCGAGTTTTTCCTCCAGACCCTTGTCCGCAAGCGCTACATGGCGCAGTCGGTCCATCTCGTCATCAACGGCCTGCTCATGGCCGTCTCCACCGGCGCCGCCCTCGCCGTCCTCGCCCACGTCGACCTCGCTGCCGCCACCCTCTCGCTCGTCCTCAACTTTGCCCATCGCGGCCACGAGGTGCTCAACACTGGCCTCGTCACTCTTGTTGCGCTTGCTCGACTCTAGCCGCGCTCCATCACCCATCGCTAGCCCCGATGTTAACACAGATCACCACCCCGCCTGCCTGTCCCCCTCGCCACGTCCTGCCGCCCCAGCCACTTTGCCCATCCCCGCCGGCCACTCAACGCGCCGCCATGGCCCTCCTCCCTCTGCTGCAAAGGCCATCAAGCTCGCAGGGCCACTCCCTCTGGCAGCATACATGCGAACATGCCTCACACATCCTACACTGGGTTACTACGCCAAGCAGGACGTGTTTGGCGCCGCCGGCGACTTTGTCACCGCACCCGAAGTCTCTCAGCTATTTGCCGACTCGCTCGCTGTCTACGGCATTCACGCTCTGGCGGATCATCTCGCTCCTGCTGCGACTACTGCTGCTCCTGCTGCTACGCCTGTGCTTCACTACGTCGAGCTTGGTCCTGGTCGTGGCACTCTGGCTTCCGATCTTCTTCGCGCTGCTGCAAAGATCGCAAAGCTCCCGCAGGACTCGATCCACGTCCACCTTGTCGAGGCCTCGCCGTTTCTCTCGGGATCGCGGCCAAAGCGCTCGGTGCCCGCCACGCTCCGGCTGCGTCTGCGTCTGCTGCTCAACCAAACTCTCGCCGCCGCTCCGCCCGCAGAGGTAAGGTCTCGCGGACCGAAGCTGCCGCGCGGAGGGAGCGAGCCAAGCGTGGATCGCGCGAGACGCCGTCAGGTCCGCGCGCCACCTCGGGATCGGAACGCTCCGCCATCGCATCTGTAGCGTGGTACGACTCTGTCCGCGAGCTGGAAGGCGCCTTTGCCGACGGAGCACCAATCTACGTCGTCGCCAATGAGTTCTTCGATGCGCTCCCGGTCCATCAGCTGCTGCGAGTCGACGGCGCCTGGCGCGAGCGGCTGGTCGGCCTCGACCCAAGCGGCGACGCGCTGACGCTGACGCTCTCCGACGCGCCGACACTCGCCTGCTCTATGGTTGTCGATGACGGCTCGGTGCCGGTTGTCGACGGCGATGGCATCGAGATCTCGCCCGACTCATGGGCCGCCGCCAAGGAGCTGGCCCGCGTTCTCGCCGCGGCGCCGGCGCCTGCCTTTGCCGGCGCCATCATCGACTACGGCTGGGCCTCGCCGGTCCCAGCCTCGCTCCGCGCCATCAAGGACCATGCCGTCCTCACTTCATTCCTCGACCATCCCGGCGACGCCGATCTCACCGCCGACGTCGACTTTGGCACCTTGGCCAAGGTTCTCACCGCGAGCTCGGACGCGCTCGCCGTTGCCCCTCTCCTCGACCAGGGCGTCGCTCTCCAGAAGCTCGGCATCGCCGCCCGGACCGAGACCCTTCTCGCTGCTGGTGCGTCAGCAGACGACATCATCCCGGGCGTGGAGCGCCTCGTCGCGCCCGACGCCATGGGCTCCATCTACAAGGCGCTGTTCTTCGGCTCGCGCAACGCGCTGCCGTCGCTTTAAGGCTTTTCATCGCGCAAGCCGCGCTCCGGGCGACGCTCCACAGACGTCGCAACGTCCATGAATTGTTGTAAAAGAGTAGTACAATGTGTTACTGGCTGCCACAACAGAACACAGTCGGCGATGCAGAGATGGACGCCGCGCGCGGCGCAAAAGGTCTGTGGCCGCGATCGCTTACCATGGAGTTTCGGGCAGGCGAGGCAGTCGCGTCGTAGAGCGGCTTGTTGGGGAATGTGGTGATGACAAGCAGCCGCCGCAGAGGGAGCTGACGGCGCCGGCGTCGGCGGCGTGGGCGTCGATGATGTTGTAGAGAAAAGCCAAGCGAGTCATGGCGGGGCGTGGGCTCGCGTCAGCGTAGAGCGCGTACGTGTTGATGAGGAGCGGCGTCCAGAATCCAGTACAAGATGGCGTGCCACCACTTGCGCTGCCACGCCGACCGGCAAGCTCGTCCGTCGCAAGACGTCCTCGCGCTCTCCCGCCCGGCTGCTGTGTTCAGCTCTGTGATGCTCTCCTTCTCGGTCCTCGGGGTCGTCAACAACAAGCCCCTCACCATGCGACAACGCGTCTGAACGACCGTACCGTTAAGGGTTCAGGCTTGCCGCTCAAAGCTGCCACCACTTCTTGTTCTCTTGCTCGCGGACGTACTCGGCGATTGACGCCTCCATCTGCCGCGCGTTCTCCGCCATCTCTGCCGTCTGCTCGCCGAGCTGCTCCATCTTCTCGCCGCGCTCTGCAAGCTTGTTCCGGTTCTCGGCCATCATCCGCTTGACCTCGGCTGAGGTTGCCGGTCGTGACGCCGCCCTGCTCTCGTCGTCGCCCGCGGCCTCGTCCGTGGCCGCATCACTCGCCACAGGGCCGAGCAGCTCCTCGAGCTCGGGAGACACGCCCGACTCGGACTTTCCGCCCAGAAGCGACTTGAAGAAGCCCTTGCGCTTTGGCCGCGCCGGTAGCGCTGCCGCCTGTACATACGGTCCGCTCGCCGGAAGGCCCAGCAGCCCGCGCCTCTCGCCAAACAAGCCAACATGGACGAGCTCGCCCGAGTCGAGCACCACCGCCAGGTGCCCGTCGCCCGCGGCGCAGAGCCCGGTCTCAGTCACGCTGCGCGTCACCGGTCGCTCCACAATCGCTTCGAGCGAGTCGCGGAGCACAAGATGGAGCGTAAGGAGCGAGAGCACGTACACCGCCCCGCTGCTGCTCACCGCAACAAGCCCGGCCCCGCCGTGCTCGCCATCACGGACCACCGCAGAAAACACCAGCGAGGTCGTCGGCTTGGCCAGCCGCGTAAAGATAAGGTCCAGCGTACTGGCCTCGTTCCAAGCGTACATCCGTATCTCGTGCTCACACACTACCGCAAGGTGGCGCGCCTCGTCGCCGACCACGTGCACGCCGGTCACCCCGCCCGATGCCTTGCCCTCCCGCGGCAAGCGCACCACCGCCCCCGCCTCGCCTGCAACAGGCAACACAATCGCCTCGCCCGACGAGCCTCCCGCTGCAAGCACCAGCGGCGCGTCGCCAGGCGCCCGCACAAACGCCACAGCCGTCGCCCGTGCCTCTGCTACGCTCGCCGCCACCCCGACCGCCTCAAGCGACAGCGTTGCCACAGCCACGACAACCACCGCGCCTGAGAGCAGCCCGAGCGCGAGATGCTCGCCTTTGGTGTCAAGCGCAACCACAGAGCACCGGTTGTCGCTCGTGCCGTCGGGGCAAACCACGCCGCGCACAAGCAGCCCAACATCCGCCGGCACCACGTCGACCACCTCTTCGGCCTCGCTCAGCTCGCCGTCGCAGGTGTATCGAGCTACCACATGCCGCGCGGGCTCGTCGTCATCGCTGAGACTCGTGCACACGCCCACGAGGTAGATTTCGCCCGAGCCGCAGAGCACGGCGAGGCAGAGCGTGCCATCAGTCGAGCATGCCGCCGCAAGGCCCACAACACGCGCGTCCATCGGCATCGTCGGGCATGCCATGTTGACATTGAGCGTGCTGAGCTCGCAAAGCGCAGGCGTTGTCACGTCCCACACGCTCACCACGCCGCTCGAGTGTCCGGTGACAAGCAGCCGCGCCCCGACTGACGCCTCGCCGGCCAGCCCCTGTCCCAGCGCGCCACCCACCAGCGGCCACTCGTCACGTGGGCTTGTATACGTCCCGCGCGGCGAGGTCCGGTACAGATGCGAAACAAGCTCGAGCGGGACGTTCTCGAGACAGTACGTTGCCGTCACACCGCCCGCCGCAAGCGCCAGCGACCGCGGCAGCGGCAGCTCGAGGTACTGGTTCCCGCCCGCCACAGCGCTCCCTCCCGACACATCGCACAGCACCGCCAGCGCTGCCGTCGGCGTCGACCCGGTCACCACCACCATTGTCGGCATTTCGGTCGGCGAGGCCGGCCAGACGCCGGCGGCGCTCGTTGTGCCGTCGCCGGCTTCGGACCCACCCTCACCGCCCACAATCGGCAACAACTTACTCGCTCCCGCAGCAAGGTCGATCGAGTCGATGTGGCCGTGCGTCACAAAAAGCGCGCCGTCCGGCATGGCGGCCGAGAACCCGTGGATGATCCGCACCACGCCGCCGTTTCCTCCCTCGCCTCCGCGCGGCCGCGGCGTGAGCATCATCAGTGCATCGCGCTCCATCTCGTCTGGCACAATCCACGCGAGGTCCACCACCCGGGCATCATCGATAGGGAACACGCGCACGTCTTTTCCCGAGCCCTTGATCCCAAAGTCGGCCAAGGCGCTGGATGTGCTCCCGGCGTACGCCACCGCGACCCGCTTCCCGTCGCGGCGCCAAGCCATCGCTGTCACCCGCCCGTGCTCCGGCGCAGTAGCCGGTGCCGCTAGCATCCGCGGCGTCTTGGACGCCAGCTCGACTACCATTGCCACTCCGTCGTCGGTTCCGACACATAGCACGCCATCGTCGACCGGGCTCGGTGCAAGGACCGAGATCGCGCCGACACCCAGCGCTATCGAGTACAGCGAGAACCGCTGCTTGGCGCAGTTAAACACCGTGACGTCGCCGCGGACGCTGCCTGTAAACACAAAGTGTGATCCAAGTCCACAAGCAAGCGCGCTGACTGGTGCACCGTCCGGCGTCGGATACGCCTTGGCCTCGGGCGAGGCCTGCGGCGAGGTCACGTCCCACACCACCAGCTCGGAGCCGATAGCGGCGACCAGCAGCAGCTGCGAAGACACCGAGCTCGATCCCGAGTCGTCACCAACTGCTGCAGCAGCAACAAAGACCAGATCCGCCACATGACACGGCATGGGTGGGCGCAGCAGAGCCAGCTCGACTCCCTGACACCCGAGGATCTTGATGGCGCCGTCTCTCGAGCCGAGCGCGATGAGCGAGGCATGCGGAGCGTATGCTGCAGCCGTAATGGATGGAAGCAGACCACAATGCAAAAGGCGATTCGGATTCGGTTGCATATCATCCGTTGAATCCGCCATATCGTCCGGCGGTGGTCGCGTGTACGCACCCGAGCCGCCACCTCGCCCGCTCGATGCCGAGCTCCCTGCCTGCGAACCGCCATGCACCCTCCCTTCCTCGCCCTTCCCTTGCTTCCAGAAAACATAGACTTGAGAGACTTGAACATCCTCCTCCTCCTCCTCCCACAGACACAGGATCTCGTGCGAGTTGAGTGTGCTGCGTACGACCTGTCGTCCACCCCCTCTTCCGTCGGCCTCACCGCGTGACACCACTCGACGGGTGACGAATGCCTGACGCGTGCTCAGGCTGACGTCCGCTGACGTGGATCTTGATGAGTGCATCATGGCACGAGATCGCAACCGATGGCATCCATGTCGGCTGGCATGTGCCTGTTGCTGCTGTGGTGTGGGCTGTCGAGCTGTGTGCTGTTGGTGGCTTGGCTTGGGTTTAAGGGGGGGGCACAACGTGAGGGCGCCCGGCGGCGGTTCTCCGTGACCACAGGCGTGAGAACACGTGGTGTCGACGGACGATTACGGTGTGTATGGCAGACGGTATTTGCCACCGCGGGTGCCAAGCGAGGACGACGACCGGCCGGTGATGATGTTGTAGTCGACAATCGACTGCGAGGTGTGAAAGGGCGCCTTGCCCTTGGCCGGCAGCACGATGTTACCGTCGTGGCTGCGACTTGGGCCAGCCCGTCGCGGCGCCGACCGCTCTTCCTCGCAGGTGAGGATGTTGTACGACCGCGAAGGCGCGCGAGGCGGCGGTGGATGGCGATGCGAGGCCGGCGCGCTTCTCCCGGACCCGTACTGTGGTGGCGGCTGTCGCGCACCAGACCGCACCAGCGGCGAGACCCGCTCGGCATCAGACGCCAGCGGCTGGCCGCCGATAATGTCGTAGGTGTAGTTGCTGTGGTTGGCAGTCACCCGCGGCGGCGAGACTCGCGCCGTCGATCGGTCCGAGATCGAACGCCGCCCGGCAGCGTGCTGCGGGGGCAAGGCCGCCGGCGGTGGGCTCTGTCCGCCATGGCCATACGGATCCGCCCGCGAGAGCCTTGCGGTCGGCGAAGCTACCGCCGCGCCGTGATCAATGTTGGACAAGATGTTGTACGGTGTCCGATCTCTCTGCTTGGCCAGAGCGCCCGAGGTCCTCACCTTCTGCGATCGCACCGCCTGCTCCCGAGACCGCACGGCCAGCTCATGATCCGGATCGGTGTACCTTCCGGTCAGCGGATTGAAGGCAGCCTCGACCGCCTTGACCTCTGCATGCGTCACACGATGCGGCGTCTCGCTCGGAAGACGGAAGCCGAGCGCCGACCTCGACCGCTCGTACGCCGCAAGCTCGGACGCCCATTGCCGGTCTTCCGGCACAGGTGACGCGCCCGCATGCGTCGCCCGTGCATATGGCCCACCCGGCGACCGGTTGTACCCGTGGTGTTGTGCGTACTTCTGGAAGCGTGACATCCCGCCCAAGAGCGGTCTTGCCGCCCCGCCGTCGCCTGCTTGGACCGTTGTCGGCCAACTGCCGCGTTCCGACCACCCGCCCTCCATTGATGAGCGGCACCTCGGGGAAGGATTCGCTGTGCGGTCTGCCACACAGCCGATCCTGCACGACATGACTACGCATCCATACATGCACGTACATGTGGACATCAGCAGCTGCATCGCGTCTACTGGATTCTGTAGCCCACCCCACCCAATCGCTTTGTTCCCCCCTCCCCCCCCCCCCCCTGCACCTCGGCAAACCACCCGGCGATCCGCCCACAGCCGAACCAAATAGCCGGCTGACAAAGGGTTGTTCGGTAGACCGAGTCGGCGACCGAGCCGCAGCACAGCGGCACTGCACTCGACGCCAGTTGAGCGACACATGGCGGGGTGGAGCAGAGGTGCGGTGGGTAGAACTTTGGTTATGGTAGCAGTAGGCATGCACATTGTGCTTGTGCTCTCTTCGCAGTCGTCGCTTGTGGCCGCCACATTGCCCACTCTCACCTTTCGCAGCTCATCATCAGAGACTTCTCGCCTGGTCACGGCCGGCGACAAGGTCCCGCTCATCGTCTCCATCTCATCCACCTGTCCAGCGCCAAGCGGATGCTCGTTCAACATCACATGCGTGGGACAGACGCTTGGCAATGTCACTGCCCTCACGCACATCGTCATCGGCTCTACGGTCTGGTCCGCCGACAACGTCACCGCGTCCGCAGTTGTGGACGTCTACGACTGCCTCGCCTTTGTCCACTACCTCGACTCGGGCCTTGTCTCTGATCCGTCAAACGTGCTCCAGCTTGACGTCCGTCCGAGGCCAAGCGGTCACATCTCTGTCGCGCCGGCTACTGCGTTTGTCGGCCAGAAGATCGGCGCCTCCGTGAGCTTTACCGGCGGCGGCACCTTTGATCCGGGCGACTTTGAGATCCGCAAGTCATCGCCGCCGTACGCAGTGACCAACTTCCTTGGCACCCGCGGGCCGACCAAAACCAACCCGTTGTATATCTCCCCGTTCTACACAGAGCCGTTCGAAGCTGGAGACCTTCATCCGGCTGCCATCCCCACCCTCCTCAGGATCTACGTCGTCATCACCAACACCGAGCGCGGCTCGGTCGTCGTCGAGGCTCCGGCCCGGCTCGAGCTCTTTCCGGCTCCATCGTTCAACTTGTCGCTAGCGTCCGGCCCGCTCCTGACCTACTCGGCCAATGCAAGCCTGGTCGTCTCGCAGCTGGTCTTCGACACCCCATCGGCCAACCTCGCCATCGAGCTTGTTTCGCTCTCAAACGGCTCAACAGTTGCAACCGCCTCGTACACCATCGCCGGCCCGACGCCTGCGCCGCTTGATCTTGTCCACAACGCAGTCGTCCCCTCGTCACACTGGGCTCCCTACTCCAGCTGGGCCTTCCGGGTCACGATCACGGACGGCCGCGGAGCCGAAGCTGCGCCAGTCGTCTCGCCTGCGTGGCAACTCGTTCCGCCGGCGGCGTTCTCCGCACTCACCCCGGCCACCACCACTGCAAACGTCTCCACGGTGGTCTCCACCTACCTCACAGCAGGCGGCGTGCTCCCGATCAACGCCACCCTTGTCATCGCACTTCCATCAGGCGAGGCAGTGTGGACCTCGCACCACTCCATTGCCGCTGCCGCTGACTGGATCTTCCTTGCCGACGTTACCCTTTCCGTGCCGGAGGTGTACAATGTGTCGGTGACCGGCGCCGATGCGCTGGGCGTGCCCATGTTTGCGCTAGCCACGAATCTGGTTGTCAACCGCCCGCTCAGTCCTGGCGGCGGGCCCGCTACGCCCGACCCGGTTGTGGCGACCTGGACCACGACACGCACCACCGCAGGCACTCCCGCGCCACTCACCGTTGCGTTTAGTGGCGGCACGCCGCCGTTTGCGCTCACAATTGTTGCTCATGCCCAGGCCAGCGAGCCGCGCGCAGGCAACGTCACCACTTTGTACTCGACCATCGCCTCGCTGCCGGCTACCGGTCTGGCTGTGACGTTTAGCGATGCCGACGTCATCGCACTCGGCTCCAACGTTGTCTTTTACGTCCGTGTTGTCGACAGCGTTGGCGCCGTCCTCGACATTCCCGCCAACATGTCGTCGGTCCTCTCGCTGGCGCTCCGCCCGACGATAGACACAACGGGCATGTCCATGACGAGCCAGTCGCTGACTTCGGGCGCGCTACTCAATCTGACGGTTGGCAGCGTGTCGGGAGGCCACGGAGTTCCAAGCGAGTTCACGTACGATGTAGCAATTATCAGCTTTCCATCCGGCGTGGTCCTGTTCTCGTTTCCGGGCCTGGTCCTTTCGCCTGATGGCGTTGTCGCCGTCGGCCCGCTCCCGGTTGCATCTGTCACCTTTGCCAACATCAGCATCACCGCCCGTGACGCGCTCGGTGGGCTTGGGCACCCACTCCTCCTCCCGCTCACGCTCTACCCGGCACTAATTGCCGGAAGTATGTCGGCGGGTCGTGCCAACATAACGTCGGTCGGTGCTGATCCGCTCTCGGTCACCATCGCAAGTGCGTCGGGCGGCCAGCCGCCATACCACGCCAGTGTCTGGTTGGAGAGACTGGACGGGGAGCGCGGACTTGTCACGATTGTGCCGATTACTGCTGCCGAAACCACCGTCCTCGTTCCCGTTCCAAGCACTGTTGGTGACTACACGCTCCACAGTGCAGTGGTCGACGCATCGGGCTGGACCGCACCGCTGGTCAACGCCTCAAGTGTCGTCACAATCGTGCCGCGCCCGCTGGTGGACGTTGTGGTGCCGAGCTTGGCCAACACCACGGCTGGCGTGACGATTACGTTCTCGGCCAGCGTCATTCACGGCATTGCGCCGCTGATGAGCGCGGTGGTCGACGTTGTCGACGCCAGCGCGCCAGGCACTGTGTTGGTTGCCTCGGCGGCCGCGGTTGAGCTCGCGCCGCAGAGCTTCATTTTCAGCTACGACTTTGCGGCGACGCCGCCACTGTACAACCGCGCGTCGCTCGTTGCGCTTGCGCTGAGCGTCACGGATGCGCACGGCGCGCAATCGCTCTCGTTTGTGACGCCTGGCGCGGCGATCGCGCCACCGGTGAGCATCACGGGCCTGCGGCTCGAGACTGTGGCCGGCGTCGACATTGTTGGCGGCGCAGTGACTGCTGGCCTGCAGCTAAGAGCGGTGGCAGACGTCGACGGCGGGACTGGCGAGCTGGCCGCGAGCGTGGCGGTGGACGGCGCGGTGCTGGTCACCGGCGATGCAGAGCGAGGTGCGGCCTGGCGGTCAAGCGCGTGGGTGGCCGGGACCGAGACTGATGGCCAAGTCGACGTAGCGGTGACAGTACGCGACGCACTCGGTTCGCAGGGGCAGGCGACGCTGGCGGCGGTGCGGATCAATCCGCAGCCAAGCGCCAGAGTCGAGGTTGCCGGGTCGGGCGTTCGTACCGTGGGCGAGAGTGTTGTGGTGAGCGTTGTTGATGCGATCGGCGGGACCGGAAGCCTTGCGTTTGATGTCAGTGTCGAAGACGTGGCCAGTAGCACGACGCTCAACAGCTCTGCGGCGGTGGGCAGCGCGCCTGGCAGCGTGTCGCTGGAGGTGCTGGCCGGGTACGCGGCAGCGGACGATAGCGTGCGCGAGATCCGGTTTGTGGCGCGGCTGACGGACGCCCTCGGCGCTGTGGCTGTGCGCGGCGGCGTGAGTGCGACGGTGCTGGTGGCGCCGGTTTCGGGCCGAGTGGCGGCGAATGCATCGCCGCCGAGCGGCGGAGGCATCGACATGACGCTCATTGCGGTGGTGGCGGCAGTGGCCGGTATCTGCCTCGCATGCATCATTCTTGGCATTGTGATCGCGGTCTGCTCCGGAAGCGACGATGACGATGACGCGCACAAACCGCCCGAGGCCGCGTACGGAGTGAACGCAGCTCTAGATGCCGACATTGCCGCGTACGACTTTGGCGCCGGCGCCGAGTCCGACGCGACCTCGGTCGGCGTGGCCGACGCCGAGGAGCTGCTGGCAGCGGGGGATGTGCCGGTGGCGGCCGCCACGCCGCGGCTATTTGTCCACACCACAACCCTTCCGCCCAAGCCGCCGCCGCCAATCGGGTTTGCCGGCGCAGCGCTGTCGCGACCAACGACCACTCCTGGCGCGCTCCCGCCCAAGCCGGTACACGTGCCATCGACAACAGAGATTTTTGGCCAGCAGTAGCGCGCTCAGCCGCAGCAGCAGCCGCTGCGGCGAGCAAGCGAGTAAGAAGAGGTGGAGGTGGAGAGAGTCGAGTCAGCCGACGAGCCTGTGTCCCATTGTCTCGGATCGTAGTTGAGCACCGCGGGAGGCCGGCAAGAGACGGAATGACGACCGCCGCCGAGACACCGAGGGTGTCGTCGAACCCGGGCGGGCGCGGGATCTTTGGCTGGGTGAGATGCGGATCGACGGCGACGGCGAGGTCTGCGGCTTCGGCCAGAGTCGCGCCGTAGGTGGGGTCGGCGACAAAGGCAGCAACAAAGGCGTCCGGGTCAAACCGCTTGATGAGGGCGACGAGGTGCTCCTTGTGGCGCGGAAGCATGTTGAAGCAGACGACGATGGGCGAGCCGAGAGAGGCGTCTGGCTTCAGTAGCCGAACAAACCTCCTTCGTGACTTGCGAGCGGCGCGGAGAGCTAGGACGTCAAAGATTGAGGCGTCGAGGGCAAGCAGCATGCGCCCGTCGGCCTCGGCGCGACAGTGGGTCGCCTCAGCGACGGCGTGGTCGGCAGCGTCGGCATCCAGCAGATCGTCCGAGGTCCAACGAATCCAGCTCGGATCATGGCCATCCCACAAGCCCAGAGCATGCCCTGCGTCCATGGTGCTTGCCCAACCATCGCCCGTCTCGCACACCACCACCGACGGGCAGCTGCCACAGGCGCCGGATCGAAGGGCACTCGCCGCCCTCCTTGCCGATCGCAGCGGCTCGTCCTCGTTCCGAGCCGACGTCAGCGTTCCTGTCTTGTCGATGATGACATGCGAGACGTTCTCCATTCCTTCCATCTCCTCCGCCTTGCGCACCTCCATCCATCCGTCGCCGTCATCCGCCTCTGTCCGACTCGACTTGCGCCGCCGCTGCCGACGCCCGCGGACTGAGCTGGTGGACTCGACCGACTCTGCTGTCACCGACAAAGATGCAGATGATGTAGAGAGGTAGCCTGTGGCCATGGTCCGTTTGGAGTGCAGTGTGTGTGGTGGTGGTAGGGGGGGGGAGGGAGGGAGGGAGGAGGAGGGAGGGGAGTCGGGCCTGTGGTCATCGGCCTGCGGTCATGGTCACCGGCTGTGGACAGTGATTGTGGCCATCGGCTGCAGTCGTCGGGTATGGTCATCGCCAGCAATCATCGTCATCAGGTCTCGTCGGTCATCGCCAACAATCATCGTCATCAGGTCTCGTCGGTCATCGCCAGCAATCATCGTCATCAGGTCTCGTCGGTCATCGCCAGCAATCATTGTCATCAGGTCTCGTCGGTCATCGCCAGCAATCATCGTCATCAGGTCTCGTTGGTCATCGCCAGCAATCATCGTCATCAGGTCTCGTCGGTCATCGCCAGCAATCATCGTCATCAGGTCTCGTCGGTCATCGCCAGCAATCATCGTCATCAGGTCTCGTTGGTCATCGCCAGCAATCATCGTCATCAGGTCTCGTCGGTCATCGCCAGCAATCATCGTCATCAGGTCTCGTCGGTCATCGCCAGCAATCATCGTCATCAGGTCTCGTCGGTCATCGCCAGCAATCATCGTCATCAGGTCTCGTCGGTCATCGCCAGCAATCATCGTCATCAGGTCTCGTCGGTCATCGCCAGCAATCATCGTCATCAGGTCTCGTCGGTCATCGCCAGCAATCATCGTCATCAGGTCTCGTCGGTCATCGCCAGCAATCATCGTCATCAGGTCTCGTCGGTCATCGCCAGCAATCATCGTCATCAGGTCTCGTTGGTCATCGCCAGCAATCATCGTCATCAGGTCTCGTCGGTCATCGCCAGCAATCATCGTCATCAGGTCTCGTTGGTCATCGCCAGCAATCATCGTCATCAGGTCTCGTTGGTCATCGCCAGCAGTCGTCGCCAGCAATCGTTCCCCACACCTGCCTGTCGCCAACAGCCATCAGCCACAACCCCAGTCGTCGCCAGCCAGAATCAGGTGCGTGCAGAGGCCAGAGCCGCACCTCTCTCACACACACACTCTCTCTCTCTCTCTCTCTCCATGTCCAGCCCCACGGGTCAAGCATTCAGCGGATACTCGCTGTGGCTCGTCCCGCCCGAGCCGGTTGCCGCGAGCTTTGCAGCAACCATCGTGGAAGCGTCGGCCGAAGTCAACACACCGCCGTTCCCGCCGCACGTTACTCTGCTCGGCGGACTGCCGGAGAGTGTGACCGAAGCTGATGCCCGCCGTGGATGCGAGGCCATTGCAGCTGCTGTTGGACCGTATGAGATGGTGGTCACCGGAGTCGATGTTCTGCCAGACTCGATGTTCCGCTGCGTCTTTCTCCGCATCGATCCCACCGCCGACGTCCTTGCGGCCTTTGAGACGGCCAAGACGGCTCTTGCCGTCGCCGACGTCGACAAGTACGCCGGCTACATGCCGCACCTCTCGCTTGTTTACGCAGACATCGATCTTGAGAGCCGCGAGCGCATGGCTGCGGCCATCGGGCCCAAGCACGATGGCGAGTCGTTCACCGTCTCGCGCCTCGAGCTGTGGGACACTGCCGGCGTCCATTCCGAGTGGTCCATGGTTGCCGCCTACGAGCTGGCCGGTGGTAGCGGCGACAAGTAAATCATACACAGCTCGCGCTTGGTTGAAGCGGGAGGATGACGCGCTACGGCGTGTTCTTGAGAGCCGCAAACTGCGCGCCGCGGCGCGACATGCGCCGCGACGCCTTTTGGCTCTGGCTTCGCTGCTCACGCCGCTTGCCCCTCACCGAGTGCTGCCCGCCGCCACTGCCGCTGAGCTGCAGCCGGCGCGATGACATGCCGGGTGACTCGCGCTTGTTAAGCGACGAGAGGCTGCCGCCGAGTGTCCGCTGCAGACGTTTGAGCGTGTTCTGACGGGTGAGCTGCGAGCGGCTCTCGGCGTCGAGAGGGCGGGCAAGGCGACCGGCGGAGCCCGACGCTTTGCGCAGCGCTTGTGCAGCCTTGGCGGCCTTGGCGGCCTTGGCCACCGCCGCCCGCTTCCGTCCCGCCTCCTCGCTACGGATGGCGGCCTCGGCCTCGGCCTGTGCCCGCTTCCGATCAGCTGCGGCGAGCTTGCGGAGCTCGGTCCGCTTCTCCTGGCCAAAGTCCGACTCGGTCGGCTGCGCCTTGCTTGTCCGCCACGGCTTGTCGGCGTCGGCCTCGAGCCGTTTGGCGCGGCCGTCAAAGGTGGGGACGTAGACTTGGTTGCGTGAGCTCGCCCGCCGCTTCTTGGCCATCATGTACTCCTTCCACAGCGGGTTTGCCTCGATGACGTGCTGCTTGGCCTCGGCCTCGCGACGCATGCGCCAAAAGTTGGTCGAGCGCATCGACTCGCGCCCGCGGATCATGGCGTCCTGGCGAACGTTGGTCGACGACTTGGGGAGGAAGAACGGGCGGACAACCTGCGGCTGGTAGCTCGAGCGCTTGAGCTCGTTGTAGAACGGCGAGAGCGCGCCCATGTACCGCTCCTTCTCCTTCATGTACTCGACTTTGCGCCGCCCGCGGTTCGACGGTCGCTGTAGCGCCATGACCACCGCCATGGCGTCGTCGTCGTCGCCGTCAAGCATCGACTTGTGGCTCGCATACTGGGCATCGAGGGTGGCGCCGCCTCCCGGAGGCTGGCTCCCGCCGCGCTGTGCGGGCGTGACAAAGCCGGTCGCATCGCTCCCGTCCGCGCTTCCCCTGTCGCCATCGCTCTGCCCTTCGTCGTCAGACTCGCCGGCTCCAAGTCGCGGTGGCGGGGCCGAGACCGCCCGCAGCGGCGATGCGAGCCGTCGACTTGGCGACGTCAGCTCGGCCACCTTTTCCACCAGCACCGCCTCGTGGGCATCCTCGTCAAGCTTCGGCAGGAGCTCGCGCTTGTCGAGCGGAAAGTCCCACACCGGGTCGGCGACCTTGAGCAGCAGCTCGCCGTAGTATTCGCCGTAAGGAGAGTAGGCTTTGACCCGCCCGCTTTGGGTGCCAAATAGCAGCGCCGGGACTGGCTCCGACACTGCCACCGCCGTCACGTATTCGTTCGAGCCTGGCCAGACGTGCATGGTAAAGGCGTTGAGGTTGGTGAGCACTTGGTTGCGATCGCCCGAGACGTGCCGCGGAAAGCGAATGGCGCTGGCGCGCTTCCGCCGTCTCCGCTCGTCGACCACCCTCCGGTAGTCGTCGGGTGTGCTGCGGCCGTGGAGCTCGTGCAGCGGCAGGGCGTCGGTGACCCGAAGGCAGCGGGCCCGGTTGAGCTTGCTCGCCGACGACTGGGAGGCCGACGAGCCGCCCTCAACTCGCGAGCCGGTGCCAAAGCCGCGCCCGCGCGCGAGCCGCTGAACCCGCGCCCGGACGGCAGCCTCGTGGCGGGCGCGCGCCTCGGCCGCCGACTCGGCCTCGTCGTCAGCCTCGTTGGGCACACCGGTCACCCGCGCCACCTCATCGTCGAGGCCGCGGAGGTACGCCTGCGCCTGCGAGAGAACTACCGGTGCGAGGTCGGCGTGAGCATCGGACTCGTCGGCAGCCACCAGCGCCGCGTATGCCGGCGTGGTTGTGGCCGGCGGCGGCGGTCCCCCTGCCGAGTCACCCGGAAGCTCCGGAAGGGCGCGGGAGGCTCGCGATGCGGCGCGGGCGGCGCGCCGTGCCCGCACATCCTCAGCGGCCTCAACGGCGTACCACAGCTCACGGGCGATTTCGATGAGCGACCACGACATGGCGTGGAGCGGGCCGTCGACAGCTTCCTGGTGGGTGGAGACGAGGACCTTGGCCGCCGCCGAGTAGGTGAGGCTGTTGATGTTGAGCTCAGCGCCGAGCTGCATGGTGGAGAGCGCGTTGAAGGAGCCGAGCGAGTAGACGATGATGCGGGCGCCAGTGTCGGCGGTGATGAACGCGTCCATGTTGTGGGCAAAGCAGGCGGCCGTAATGTCGCGCTCGATGCGCTTGGTGTGGTACGACGAGTACGTGTCCATCTTCCAGATGTGAAAGGCAAGGCCCGAGCCGCCGCAAGCAAACATGCGGACGTGCGGGCAGTAGGCCGAGGCCGAGACATCGTGCTGCTGCGACTCGTTTGACGAGTGCAGGGTGTACATGACCCGCTCAGCGCCGGGTGTGGAAATGTCGTAAACGAGGATGTAACCCTGGGTGGTGGTGAGGAGTAGTGCGTCCTGGCCGACATGGTACAGGTCGCAGACGTTGTCGAGCGCAAAGGCCGACGAGAGGACGGCGGTCTCGGGCAGGGAGTCGGGCGGAGTGATGGGGTCGTATTTGGACTCGACCGGCTTGCCGGCGCCAAAGTAGATTTCGGAGGAGAGGAGCTCACAGGCAAAGGCCTGGAACGAGAGGACAAGCGCACCGGTCGAGTAGTTGAAGACCGATATGACGCCGAGAGCATTGGCCACAATGACCTGGCGCTGGTTGCGGGAGAGCCGCAGCAGGACAATCTCGCAGGAGGAAAAATGCGAGTAGGTGGCAATGGCTCGCGCGGTGGCCACGTCCCAGATGGTGACCTCGGTGCCGGCAACGACAAGGATGTTGTCAAAGGCCGAGTTGTAGATGAGGGTGGAAATAGGAAACTTGGCGGCCGAGTCGTCGACCGACTCGCCAAGCGAGGGGTAGATGAGCCACCGGCGGCCGACGGTGATGATGGACGCCGTCTTGGGCGAGTAGGTGAGACACTCAAAAGGGCGGACAAAGTGCGGCGAGCCGCGGCCGCCAAGCGTCTGCAGGCATTGGAAACGGCGGATGTCCCAGACCCTGATCTTGCCGGCCATGTCGGCGGAAATGACCTCGTGCGAGTGAGGGATGGCGATAATGGAGAGGATCGGCTTGTCGTGGCCAGACATTCGCTGAAGGACCGAGTCCATGAACGGGTTCCACACCAAAAGGTCGCGGTCGACGCCACCCGAGACAACGAGCTTGGACTTTTCGGCAAAGGCCACGGCGTGGACAGCCTTGGAGTGGCCGGTGAAGACAACGCGCTTGCGTGCGCGCTCGACGTCCCAGACCACAACGGTGCCGTCGAGCGAGGCCGAGACAAGCGAGGCGATGGGCGCAATGTACGCAAGGTCGGTGATCCAATTGGTGTGGGCTTTGGGATAGACCTCCATCTCGTCGACAGCGGTCTTGAGGTCAAAGGCCTTGACGAGGCCGTCGGTGCCGCCAGAGAAGAGCTTGCGGATGGGCTCAGCCCAGGCGAGCGCGGTCTGCGGCGTGTCGGTTCGCCACTGCGAGAGCTTTGAGTACGACGTCGCGTCCCACATGATGATGGTCCGGTCGACGGACGAGGTGACGAGCCGGTGGACTTGAACGTCGTCGGACGGCGGGACGAGATCGACGTCGAGGACAGACGATTCGTGACCGCGGAGCCGGCGGACAAGCGTGCCGTTGGCCGGGTTCCACACCGACGCCAGCCCGTTCTTGTGGCAGGTCACAAGGTGGTTGAGTGCCGAGAAGCCTCGGATGCGGGTGATTTGCTCGTCGTGCTCCGGCATGACCAACTCGGGCGTGGTGGCGTACGCAGTGATGCCGAGGCTCTCGATGACCTGGTGCGACTCGCCCGAGTGCAGAACGTAGTCGAGGAACTCGGTCGAGGAGACCACGCCACGCGACCCAATATCGATGCGATTGAAGACTTCGCATAGCTCGGCAACGACCGCGTCGTGCAGCTGCTCCGAGGCGAGGGTGTTGACGCCCGAGTGCGGCGACGCGTTGAGCGCCACCTCAAGTGTAGCCACAAACTCCAGCCGCGAGAGCTCCTGGTCGGGCGCAGCGGCAAAAACTTGCTGAACGTACGCCAGCTGGTCCTTGGAAAGCTGCTGGAGGATGTTGTGGACAATGGCGGCGTGGAGTGTGAGGCCTGCCGACTCGGCCGCCGCCGCTGCGCTAGCTGACGCCTCGGTTGCCGACGACGACGACGACAAGGAGGAGGAAGAAGAGGAAGATCCGACCGACGACGACGAGAGCTCGTCGGAGCTCTCGCCGTCGGTCTGTTTGCCGTGGACGGCGCGATGCCTCCGGCGCATGCGGCGCGAGAGTGCCCTCGCCTGGTCGCGGGCGAGGTGCGGGCGGCCGCGGCGAAAGTCGAGAAGCGACGAGGTTTTGACCAGCGCACGCAGCGGATCGCGGGCCCGCATTGAGGCCAGCAGTCGCGAGTTGGCCGACTCGCGGTCGGCGCCAAGGTCGTGGAGGGCGGCGGCGTGCGGCGACGACGAGGCCGCCGACGCCGCCCGCGCGCGGAGCTTGCGGTCGACCTTGCTCTTGACCTTGGGTGGGCGGTCGAGGATGCGAACGCCACGCGCCGGATTGACCTTGAGCGCTCCGCGCGGGAGCGGATGCAGCACACCACCGGCCGGATCGTTGCGGAGCGGCGGATGGGCGAGCGCCGACGGCGAGTCGGACGGCGGATGGATGGGCACCAGCGTCGCCATGGACCGCGTCAGTCGCGTGTCCATGTCGACCATTGAGACCAGTGGGCGCTCATACGGCCGATCCAGCGGGGCCGCCCGAGGCAGTGCGTCCGGAGGAAGGTGCTTGTAGCCAGGCTCGCGGTCGCTCCGCTCCGACAACGCCGGCGCCTCGGCCCTTCCACCCACGCCAGCCTCGGAGAGCTCTGACGCCGACGCTGTGAGCAGCGCCCGCGAGAGGGTCCGCGACAATGACCGCGACCCGGATAATGACGGGTTCGACGACATGGTGGGTCGAGTGTGGGAGTGGGACGTGGGACGTGGGAGGGGGGGCGGGGGAGGTGCGTTGGCGGTTGGGCGGAGGAGTGAGTGGCGGCGAGCAGGCGATACGAGCTATGGGGAGTGGAAGAAGTGGGCATTGGCGCGATGGGTGGTAGTTGGGGGAAAGATTTGTTGCTCATAGCTGGTTGATGGTGATGTGTGTGCGATGGGATGGGAAGGGGGAGGAGGGGGGGGGGCGAGGAGGTTATCGCTTGTTTGTGTGGCCCGCACCGACGCATGATCAGCAAAAAGCTGGCTCGTGTTACCTATGTCACGTCGATCATAGTGTGGGATTCTGCCTGCAGGATGAAATGAATGATTGGATTCGAGTGTATGTGTACATGTGTGTGTATGCATGAGTATGAGTGTGAGTATGTGTACGTGTATGTGTGATGATGCGATGTCGTTGTATGTTGCATGGTATGTTGGTGTTGATCGATGGTGATCGATTGTTGACATTGAACGTGCTTCACGTTGCTTCCATTGCTGTTCGGTCTTTGTGGTCGTTTCGGCTCCGTTTTTGGGGCTTATTTGATCAAACGTTACGTTGCGACGGCGACGGCGGCGGTTGGAGACACCCCACTTTCATCATCACCATGTCGAAGAAGTCGAAGAAGACCTCCACTGAGCCCAAGGTCGAGAAGGCCGAGAAGACCGAGAAGTCGTCCTCGAAGAAGTCGAAGAAGTCGAAGAAGTCGTCGAAGAAGACCTCCAAGTACGTTGCCTAGCCGCAGTGCACAATGAGGAGCCCCTCCCCCCCCGCCATGGGTCGTTTTTTTGCCACCGCTCCGCCTCAAGCCCACGCGGGGAGCTGCAGCCATCGCCCACACCCCGCAGCAGCAGCGCCCAGCCCTGCCGCATCTCTTGTGTCCTACCAACTGTGCGCGGGATACACTTGGAGCACTGCACCGCTCCAGTTTTCGCTTTCCACCTCGCTGCGTCTGCCATCACCAACTGTCACCCCCATGGCTCGCTGCTGCGGGTGGATGCTGGTCGCTTGGGCGTGAGCAACAGAAGGAATTGTGCAGCGGCGTCGGTTTTTTTCGCCCTCGCAAGTCGGGCGGCAAAAAAAGGTCGCACAGCGGGCGCACCTCCGCCTTTTCCTCCCACCCCCCCCCCCCCCCTCCCCCCCTTCCTCCCCTTCCGGCTCATCATCAGCACTCACAACTTGTTCTGCGCCATGGTGTGCCACCACTACAGGTCCTCGACCTCTGAGGCCGCCAACTTCCCTGGCCGCTACACCTACTCGATCGTCGGTGTCCGCGAGCTCGGCCCGGGTGGCGTCCCGCTCAACTCTGGCTTTGGCGGCTACGGCGCTGGCTTCGGCACCGGCTACGGCGCTGGCTTCCCGCAGCAGCAGGCTGGCTCCGGCTACGAGGCCCAGCAGCCCGCGTTCGGCTACCCGTCGTTCGGCGGCTACCCGCAGCAGCAGCAGTTTGGCGGCTTCCCGCAGCAGTTTGGCGGCTTCCCGCAGCAGCAGTTCGGCGGCTTCCCGCAGCAGCAGGCTGGCTCGGGCTACGAGGCCCAGCAGCCCGTGTTCGGCTACCCGTCGTTCGGCGGCTACCCGCAGCAGCAGCAGTTTGGCGGCTACCCGCAGCAGCAGCAGTTTGGCGGCTACCCCGGCTACTTCTAAGCCGTGATGGCCCGAAGGGCGGTCTTTTCCATGTAAAGTCGTCCTCGTGACCCTGGCCTTGATGTCGCATGTGTGTGTGTGTGACGATGATCGCAGCAGTGTGATGTAGGCCCAAACTGCCTCCCCCCCCCCCTCACCCCACCCCCCCCCCCCACCCACTACC
>NW_013657670.1:0-17117 GCF_000142905.1 Thecamonas trahens ATCC 50062 | reverse complement strand
CCCACTACTCCATCCATCCTCCATCTCTCCGCATCACTCTCACACCCCCCACCACCACCACCCCACCCCTACCCCTCCACCTCTCCCCACACTCTCCCGCCCAGCGCAGCGCAGCCCACCCACACTCAACTTTGTCCAGCCTTCATACATTGAGCAGATGGCGAGCCAAGCGCCGCGGCGGATGCTCAACATGGTGAGCAGCTACCTGGCCAGCCCGCTCGAGGCCGTCGAGGCTGTCGAGGTGGTCATCGAGACGCTCACCACGTGGGAGCTGCTCAACCCGGGAAGCGAGGAGCTGACAAGCGGACATGAGAAGGTGCTCAAGGCGACGACGGCTATGGTGACGTCGACTCTGCCCAAGGTCTTTGCGGCAGGCATCGATGTGCTCAACACCATCCTGGCCGAGATTGTGGCCCTCACGCCGGCCCGGGCCCTGTATTGGCGGCCTCTGCTCGCGCCGCGGTATCCGGCCTGGCTGCAGGCGCTGGCGGCGGTGGCGCAGCGGGTGGTGGCCAAGCCGAACGTCCGCGCTGCTGCGCTCGGCGCCATCGGCCTCATGCTGCGCGTCCTGGCCACCATTCCCGAGCTCAAGAAGGACGTGCTGTCGGGCCACGCGGCCAAGAAGGCTAAGCTCGGCGATCTGGACGCGCGGTCTTCGTCGTCGTTCCATCTCTCGGGCCTCATGACTGCCCTTCTCTCGCCCAAGATGCAGGAGGCGAGCCTGATGAGCGCAGTGGCGCACGCGGTGGCGGCGGCGGTAGACGTGCTCGGCGTCTCGCTCCGCCCGTTTGTGGCCGGCCTCGAGACGCTGGCCCTCCCCCTCCTCGATGCACCCGACGCTCAGCTGGCAGAAACTGGCGTCCACATTCTCGCCGCTCTTCCTCGCATCGTCAAGTCGGACGCCGCGTGGTCCGGCTCGTACTGCCGGGTCCTTGCCTGGGCGCACGCCGTTCTCGACATTGTGGTCGGCAAGCCGCGCGGGGCCGGGCCGAGCGGCCCGCCGAGCTACCACGTGCCCGGCGGAGGGAGCGAGGAGACGCCGGCGCCGCGGGTGCCCGACGGGACTGGGATGATGTCGGCCGAGGTGGAGAGCGGCGGTGGCCGCGGGCACGCCCGGCAGCGGGCCAAGAGCCAGGCTGACGCCTCGTCCGGCTTCCGCACCCGCGTCCTCGCCAAGCTCGACCCGCTGACCCAGCTCGACGCGCTTCGGGCGCGGTTCTCTTCGCTCTGCGCCCTCCTCACTGCGCTCCTCAAGTCGTCGGCGGCTGGCGCCGGCAAGGGCACCGTCGCCTCGCTCCTTGTTGTGCTCCCTATCGACGCGTCGATCGGCCTCATCGCGCGCGTCCTCGCCGTCGACGTCGGCAAGCTCTCACGGTCGAGCTCGACCGGCTCGGTCGACGTCTCTGCGCTCGCCACTGCCATGTTTTCCTCGTCGCTCATGTCGGCGCAGGCGGCGCTCCTCCTTCCGCACATGCAGCTGGCGGTCGTGGCCTTTCTGGGCACGCTCGTCGAGCTCCCGGGCATGGGTGCGATGTCTGCCCGCTACTCGGCGCTCACGGATGCCATGCGGACGGCGGTGATGGCCAAGCGGGGTCCGGGCTCACACTCGGCATCGCCTGGCTACCACGCTGCTGTGTACCACGTCTTTGCCGCCTTTTGCCTCCGCCTTCCCTTTGTGGCGCCGGCCTCGACGCACGGCGCCATGTCGCTCCTGGACGCCGCCGTCACCGCCCTCACCGCCGACCTCGCGCTCATCCCGGCCGCCATCACCTCGGGCACGGCGTCGACGCTGAGTGGCGGTCGCCGCCGGAAGCGCGGCGGCGCTGCCGGCGCCACCTCGTCCACCAACCCGGCGCACGCCCTCTCGCACGTCACCATCCACACCGTCGCCGCCGAGGCGCTCGCCGTCGCCGCCGCCGACGCGCTGGAGGCTCTTGCTCTCGGCTACCGCGGCGTCCTGCCGTCGGCCACCCACGACGCGCTCGAGGCTGCGTGCATCGGCCCACTGTTGGAGCCTGCAGCTAAGATTTCTAACGTCATGCGCACTGGGTACGTCAAGGCGCTCACCGCCTGCCTCATGCGCCCGCGGGTTGTCGCCTCTCCCTCGCTCGCCTTTGCCGTGCAGGCCTTTACTTTGGCGTCGGCGTCGACGACCTCGACCGAGGTCCTCCGCGCCGCCACTGCCGGCCGTGCCCTCGCCATCTCGCTCATGCACCCGCGCGTCCCGCTCCTCACCTCGCGCCCGATCGTTGCCGCCGCCCACGGCGAAATCCAGGCTCAGCTCGACCACGCAGTCCACACCGAGGCAGCCGCCGCCGCCGCCGCCGGAGCTGCTGCCGCCAACACCGCCCCGCTCGCCTCGCTCGCTGTTGGATCGCGGAAGCGCAAGCTCGAGCCCGTGGAGCTCGCGCCCGAGGCCGAGAGCCACCAGCCCGAGCCGCCGGCCAAGCGCGCCAAGCCGGTGTGGGACGCGCCAGCTCCAGTGGCGAGCGCGACGCCAGCTGCACCGAGCGCCCCCATCCCGGCGCTCAACCTCAAGCCGATGGCGGTTGTGAGCTCTGGCAGAGACGAGGCGGCGCCGGCCGTCGACGCCGTGCCAAAGGCAGCGATCACCACAGGCGTCGTCGTCCCGGACTCGCTCGTGAACAACGTGGCGGCGTCGATGGCGCCGGCCATGTCCGACTCTGACTCTGACTCTGACTTTGGACTTGTCGACGCGCCGCCGTCGGACGATGAGGCGTAAAAGAAACCGTGACAGCCGCAACGTTACCAGAGGAACGAAGGCCGGGCAGCGAGGAGCGGCGTGGCCTCGGTCTCGGCACCGTCGCTGGCCTCGGCATCGCCGGCATGCTGAGGGCCAGCGAGCAGGCGCGGCGGCGGGCGGGCCGGCGACGGCCGAGAGCGAAGCGGGCGCGACGCCGTGTAGTCGGGCTTGAACAGCGACGAGGACGGGGACCAGGCAAGGGTCTCGAACGCGAGGCCGTGGTCCCAGCCGAGCGGGGCGAGCGTCGCCAGATCGACGCCCGAGAAGAGCGCCACGTGTTCGAGAGCCCAGCGCGAGTCGAAAAAGGTGGCGAGACGGGCGATGAGAGCACGCTGGCTGGCGGCGCGGGCATCGTGGGAGACAAGGGCCCAGAGGCGCGAGAGCCATGAGGCGCGCACACGCAGTGAGTGCACCCGCTCGCTGCCCGGCAGCAGGGCCGGGATGGCGTGCGGAATGAGAACGGCGCGCTCGACAAGGCCGACGTGAAGGAGGGCGGTGGCGATGGCTTTGGTGAGCCAGGTCGGGAGAGGAGCTGCCGACTGCGCGGCCGAGAGCGGGGTAAAGCCGTCGAGAAGGACGTAGACAAGCTCGGCAGCCTGGGGAGTGACCGGCGGCGAGGTCTCAGCAGCGGCAGCGACCAGCTTGGCGGCGAGCTGGGCGCCCGAGGCGACGGCGGTCGGGCGGAGGACATCGTACGGATGGACGGCAGAGCAGATGCGGACAAACGGGAGGACGCGCGAGTGGCGGGCGCGCTTGGGCGTGCGGAGCCACGAATAGCGGACAAGGAACATGATGACGGCGCCGGCGAGGGCGACAAGCCGCGGCGGCGGCGTGTACGGCCCATCAGAATCGCGGGTGTAGATGCCCTGATAGCGGGCAACAATGGCAGCAGGCGGCGCAGGGACAACCTCGCCGCGCCAGTTGCGGTGGCAGAGGCCCGTGGCGAGGGCCAGGACAATGCCGAGCGAGGTCTCGCCGTCGATGTGGCGGTCGAGGAGCTCGGCGAGCTCAACGTGCTCGGGCTTGACCCGCATCAGCTCGCCCTCGAGCTGCGGTACCAGGTGATAGAGGAGCGGAAGTGCCTCAAAGGCGACTCGAGCCGAGAACGCCGGCTTGTCGTCGAGGAGCGACGGGTCCGAGTCGATGGCCCGGGCAAGGAGCGCGGCGTAGCGCTCGGCCGGGAACGCGCCCGACGCGGCGGTGACGACGACGACGGCGGCCTCGCCCGAGCCAAACCCGAGCTTGCACTTGCCGTCTGCCACTCGCGGGAGGAGCTGCGGCGCGTGCCATGCGTGCGCGGCAGCCGAGCCAAGCGGGTGGTGGCGCGGCGAGGCCGAGGAGACGATGGACGACGACGACGAGGTAAGCATGTGCGAGAGGGCCTCGACGGCGTCGGCCACGTGCGGCGGGATGAAGAGGTCGGTCATGTGGACCGGGCCGAGGGTGACATGGGAGAAGACCGTGACCCTGTATATCATGGTGAGGTGGGTGTGGACGTGTGCATGTGCGTGTGGAGGGGCATGTAGGGAGTGTGGTGTGTGGTGGTGTGTGTTTGTGTGTGTGGGGTGGGGGTGGGGGGTGGTAGTGGTAAAATTTGTGAACGGTGGGGGACAGTCCACGTGGCTAGGTGGTGGTGATGTGGTGGCCGTGGTGGTGGTGGTGGCGATGGGTGGGCATGCCTGTGTGGGGCTGGGCGGTGAGGGCGGGGCTTTGAAGGAGTATACTTGTCGACGGAGAGCACAGAGAGAGGAACAAAATGCTGCGCATTGGTGGACTTGGACGTGGCGTGCATGCTGGAGTTGTGGCGACCACGGTGGCGGGGGCTGTCTGTCGCGGCTACGCGTCAGAGGCTGGCTCGGCCGAGCATGCGGCGCTGATGGGGGTGGCGGCGGGCAGCGGGACGTCGAGTGCAAACTTTCCGATTGCCAAGGCTGTGCAGGGGCTGGGCAAGTCGCCGACGTTGGCGATCAACGAGCTGAGCGCGGCCAAGGTGGCGGCCGGCGAGGATGTGGTCCGGTTTGGCTTTGGCCAGTCGCCGTTTCCGGTGCCGGGCGAGCTTGTGGAGGCTCTGCAGCGGCACGCGGCGCAGAAGGACTACGAGGCGGTGCAGGGCCTGGCAGCACTGCAAGCCTGCGTGGCAAGCGAGATGGCCGGGCGGATCGGGCGCCCGGTGGCAGCCGAGGACATCATGGTCGGCCCGGGATCGAAGGAGCTGCTGTTCAATCTCCAGGTAGCCATCGAGGGCACCATCAGCATTCCGGCGGCGTCGTGGGTCTCGTACCTTCCGCAGAGTCTCATTGCTGGGCGGGCGATCGATGTGGTGCCGACGGCACGGGCTGACGGGTGGAAGCTGACGCCCGAGGTGGCCGAGGCGCACTTTGTGGGCAAGCCCGGGACCGACTCCCGCGCCTCGGTCCTCATCCTCAACTACCCGTCGAACCCGACGGGGCTCTCGTACTCGGCAAGCGAGCTGGAAGCGCTCGCGGGCGTCTTCCGCAAGCACAACGTCATTGTGCTTGCGGACGAGATCTACGGCAAGGTCCACCACACCGGGCAGCACGCGTCGCTGGCGAGCGCGTACCCGGAGGGCACCATTGTCTCGGACGGACTGTCCAAGTGGGCGGGCGCCGGCGGGTGGCGACTGGGCCACTTTTGCTTCCCGCGCGAGCTCCGGTGGCTCCGCGATGCCATGCATGTGGTGGCGTCGGAGACGTTTTCGGCGACGTCGGCGCCGATCCAGTACGCGGCGACAGCGGCGTACCCAGGCGAGGCGTCCGAGCCGCTGGCAGCGTACCTCGAGGGCTCGCGGGCGGTGCTCAAGGCGGTCGGCGGCTACGTGGCCGACGCTGCCAACGCGGCCGGTATGGCGACGCCGAAGCCTGATGGCGGCTTTTACGTCTTCCCGTCGTTCAACGACGCGCACGGCGAGTGGCTCGCTGACGCCAAGGGCATCTCGACCAATGTCGAGCTCGCGCACACCATCCTGGCCGAGACGGGCGTCGCCATGCTGCCTGGTGCGCCGTTCTCTGTCCCACACGACGAGCTCTCGCTCCGGCTCGCGTTTGTTGACTTTGACGGCGCCGCCGCTCTTGACGCATACGCCGCAACCGGGCACGTCGACGTGGCGGCTGTGGCACCCAAGGTTGTCCGTGGCATGGACCGGCTTGCGGCGTGGTGCGGAGCTCGGTGAGTAAAACAGGCATGGCATAGTGTTGTGCGAGCATCACATGAGCGAGCAGCATCCACCGTCCGCCGCCCGGGACTCGCGCTCGTCGAGGGTCCGCTCAAAGTCGGCCAGGCGTTTGCGGACCGCGGCAAGCTCAGTCTCGGCTTCATCAAGCGCCCGCGACGAGTTGTCAGTAGCGTGGGCAAGGCGCTCGAGGCGGCGCGAGACGGCGAGGTCGTGCGCGGTGGGGCTGTGGCGGTGCTCGGCCGGAGGCGACGGCGAGTACGAGCTTGGCTCGTCGTACTCGGACTGCGGCTCACACGAGTCGTCGGTCCAGTCCGAGAGACATGTCGAGGCATTTGACGGCGAGACGGCGAGCGCTGGTGCGCGTGCTGCGAGCTTGGGCGATGCCGGCGGCGGGGAGAGGTCGAGCCCGATGGGAAAGTCTGTGGCGGCGGCGGTGGTGTAGTCGTAGACATTCGTTACTGAGCCTCCATAGCGGGCAAGGAGCTGGTCCGGCGCAAACCAGTGCTGGAGCGCCGGGTCCGGGTTCTTGACAAACTTGATGCGCTCGAGGGTGCGGGCCGGGAGAAACGGCTTGACGACGTTCCAGATCATGCGGGTGAAGAAGCCCGGCGAGAGGATGAAGATCTTAAAGGACCGGCCCGGCCAGGCCGAGCCGACAGCAGAGATGACGCGCTTGAAAAAGGTGAGGTCTTGGTTGGCACGGGCGGCATTGGAGAGGTCAAAGACAAGGTTAAACTTCTCGACCGGGAGCCGCATCCGTTGCAGGCCCTGGTGCAGCATAAAGATGACGGCGCGGACGTCGCGGTCCGGACCATCGGGATTGGGGCGGTGGTTGCGGAGGAGGAACCAAAGAGTGGGGTGGCCGTGGACATCGGTTCCGGCCCAATACACCTTGTTCTGCTCCAGCTCGGGAGCGACGTCGTCGAGGAGGATGTCGCCGGGCGCAACGTCAGCGTTCCACCCGTCGAGCTTCTCAACGTGCTCCTTGGCCAGCTCAAGGTCCCAATTGCAGGCATGGTTCTCCAGTACAAGCCGCACGTCCGAGGGGCGCTCGAGCATAAAATCCATGCCCTTGTCCTTGCAGTACTCGGAGAGAGTGGCAACCATCTGCGAGACGGCAACGTGTGAGTGTGCTGTCGGCGGGCGAGGAGAGGGCAAGTCAGGGATGTGGGGAGGAGCAGGGCAGTGCGTACTCCTCGTTGAGCATTCGACAACGGTGTGTTACCCTCGACCTGGGAGATGTCGTACTCATCTAGTGAGCTGGCCATGGTAGGCTAGGAGGGTGGGTGTGTGAGAGGGGTGGTGTGGGCGAGGGCGAGGGCGGGATCGGCAACCGGGGTGGGCGAGGGCGGCGGGCGGGGGGCGGGATGGGGTGGCCATTTGTTTGTCACGAGCCGCGGCATGGCCATGTATGGCGATACAAGCGACGCGAGCAGAAATCGGTGTTGATGTGCTGTGGTGATGGCGAAGGTATGGAAGAAGTGTTCCAAGGCGGACGAGTCAAAACGGAGACAAACAACTCACTCCCGGCTGCCCCGGTTTGGGCGCGCGCACCTGAGGCAGCGAGGACCCGGATCAGAGAGGGTAGAGGGACATCATGTCGGCACGGCATACCTCGTTTGTAGCGCAGGCGGTGATGCGCGACTTGCACGAGTCTGTGGCGACGTTGGAGCACGAGCTCGAGCGCCTTGTTCGTCGCGCGCATCAGTTGCAGAAGGCGCTGCGAGTTGTGGCGGAACACCAGGAACAGCTCGACAAGCAGCTGCTGCAGCTTCCGCAGTTCAAGGCCGTGGGCAAGGAGCAGTGGGAGGAGGCAATTGCCGAGTATTCGGCGATTCAGTCGGGACTGCGGCCAGCGCTCGTGCGGCTGGCACGGTACAAGCACCTGGAGATTGCTGTAGAGGGCGAGAAGCTCGACGTGCTGCTGGAGCAGGCGAACGCGCTCGGTACGCTCATCGCCCACGATCCATCAAAGCCACGGACGATTGGATCGATTGTGGCTGCGCTGCGGTCAGCGTTTGTAGAGGTCGGCTCGGCCGACGATGTGGCGCTGGGCGACGACGAGCCGGCGTACTATGTGGTGGGCGGGGCCTTTGGCCACACAAACGCGTCGATGCGCGACTTGGGCTTGAGCTCGTTTCAGGCGCTCGATGATCTGGGCCTGGCCACCGTCGCTGATCTGCGGGAGGCTGGGATCAGAAGCCGGGAAGAGTTCGATGCGTTTGTGCGGGCACAGACACAGAGCGCCGACACGGAGCGCAACGGGCGAAATGAAGGCTGACCACCATCACACCTGTGCACCACATGCTCGGGGTAGAAGCGCTCAATTTGCGTTAATGGCGGACATTGGCACACCGTGATCAGAGGCGGCGGTGCGGGGAGGGGAGGGCTTGGCGATGTAGATATTAAATGCGTGGACGAAGCTTGTCCGCGCACCGCGAGCCCAGATCGCAGCCTCGCAGCCTATCGCTTTGCTGGAGGGGATCGGCCAGGCACCAGACCAATCGCAGCCAATACGGTTTCGTCATGCATCGGCAGGTATCAAGATCTGTACCGTAGTGTACGGGGCAGAGCCCACGAAGCGGAAGAGGCGAGGACAGAGGTAGATGCTCACGGCGACGATGGCGTTGTCGCACAGCCGTCGGGTGGAGGAGGGGACGATGGCGATGGCGATGACGACGACGACCACTCGGATGCTGGGTTGGCAGCAGATAGCGATAGTCAAGGCTATCGAGGAAGACGTGGTAGTTGTGGTGTGAATATCATCTGTGTTGCGGCTGCTGCTTCCAGCGCGAGTTGGCAGCAGAGCAGGCCGGCACACTTCTTCCTGTGTGACTTCCGTCCGCATGAGTGTGACAGCGTAGGTCAACAAAAAAGGGGAAAGGCGGGGGAGCGGGTACACCTTTCTCAAGAGCACAGCCGAGGAGGGAGAACAAAGCAGTCTACAAGTTCACTATTGCGACCGACGACATGAGCGGCGGGGTGCAGGAGCTTGTGCGTGCGGCCCGCGCGGGAGACCTGGAGAGGGTACAGGAGCTGGTGGAGGGTGGCGTGGCGGTGAAGGATCAAGTGGTGTCCGGGGTCAATGACCGGGTTGTGTACCAGGACACGGCTCTGACGGGCGCGGCGCGGATGGGGCGGAAGAATGTGGTGCAGTGGCTAGTGGGGAGTGCGGTGGTGGGGGTGGAGGATGGGCGGACGGACGGGTGGACGGCGGCGATGGCTGCTGCCTGGGGTGGACACCTGGATGTGATGCAGTGGCTGGTGAGCAAGGGTGGGGCGGATGTCGACAAAGCCAACAACAAGGGATGGACACCGCTGTGCATTGCTGCGCAGAAAGGCCACAAGGATGTGGTTGAGTGGCTGGTGAACGAGGGTAGGGCGGATGTCGACAAAGCCAACAACAAGGGATGGACACCGCTGTACATCGCTGCGCAGAAAGGCCACAAGGATGTGGTTGAGTGGCTGGTGGGCAAGGGCAAGGCGGCGGTCGACAAGGCCCTGAACAACGGAGCCACGCCACTGTACATAGCTGCGCGAAGCGGTCATCTGGATGTGGTTAAGTGGCTGGTGAGCGAGGGCGGGGCGGAGGTCGACAAGGCTAGCTACAGCGGAGCCACACCGCTGTACATTGCTGCGCAGAAAGGCCACAAGGATGTGGTTGAGTGGCTGGTGAGCGCATACGGGACGGAGGTTGACCAAGTCAAGAACAGCGGAGCCACGTGCTTGCTCAACGCTGCAAAGAAGGGTTGCCTAGGCTTGGTACAGTGGCTGGTGAAGAAGTCCGAGGTGGCAGTCGACGAGACCGACGACGACGGAGTCACACCGTTGTCTATTGCTGCGCATAGCGGGCACCTGGAAGTGGTTCAGTGGCTGGCGGGCGAGGGCAGGGCGGATGTCGGCAAGGCCGACAACAACGGAGCCACGCCGCTGTACATGGCTGCCGAGATGGGTCATCTGTATGTGGTGCGATGGCTGGTGAGCAAGGGCCGGGCGGAGGTTGACAAAGCCAACAACAACGGATGGACACCACTGTACGTTGCTGCGGAGAAAGGCCACCTGGATGTGGTGCAGTGGCTGGTGAGCGCATACGGGATGGAGGTTGACCAAGACGAGGACAGCGGAGCCACGTGCTTGCTCAGCGCTGCGAAGCAGGGTTACCTAGGCTTGGTACAGTGGCTGGTGAAGAAGTCCGAGGTGGCAGTCGACGAGACCGACGACGACGGAGTCACACCGTTGTCTTTTGCTGCGCATAGCGGGCACCTGGAAGTGGTTCAGTGGCTGGCGGGCGAGGGCAGGGCGGATGTCGGCAAGGCCGACAACAACGGAGCCACGCCGCTGTACATGGCTGCCGAGATGGGTCATCTGGATGTGGTGCGATGGCTGGTGAGCAAGGGCGAGGCGGAGGTCGACAAGGCTAGCAACAGCGGAGCCACACCGCTGTTTATTGCTGCGCATAACGGTCACCTGGATGTTGTGAAGTGGCTGGTGGGCGAGGGCAAGGCGGATGTCAACATGACCTTGACCAACGGAGTCACGCCACTGTACATAGCTGCGCGAAGCGGTCATCTGGATGTGGTTAAGTGGCTGGTGAGCGAGGGCGAGGCGGAGGTCGACAAGGCTAGCAACAACGGAGCCACACCGCTGTACATCGCTGCGCATAACCGTCACCTGGATGTTGTGAAGTGGCTGGTGGGCGAGGGCAAGGCGGCGGTCGACAAGGACTTGAACAACGGAGCCACACCGCTGTACATTGCTGCGCATAACGGTCACCTGGATGTTGCGGAGTGGCTGGTGGGCGAGGGAAAGGCGGCGGTCAACACGACCTTGACCAACGGAGTCACGCCGCTGTACATGGCTGCCGAGATGGGTTGTCTGGATGCAGTGCAATGGCTGGTGTACGAGGGCAGGGCGGCGGTCGACATGGCTTTGAAGAACGGAGCCACGCCGCTGTATGTCGCTGCCGCGAAGGGTCAACTGGATATGGTGCGATGGCTGGTGAACGGAGGCAGGGCAGCAGTCGACAAGGCCAAAAACAACGGAGGCACGCCGTTGTACGTCGCTGCGCAACACAACCACCTGGAGGTAGTCATTTGTCTTGTGGCTGCAGGTGGTGCCAAGGTCATCCCCACACGTACACAAGCTCTACGGGCTTTTGTCGATGCTCAGCCACTGGACGTCACTAGTATGCGTGGTTACACCCGCATCATCAACTTCCTTCGCGCCGTCCAGACCGCCACCGTTGATGGTCATGCTCCTCTTCTCGGCGCCACCCTCAAGGCTGATTTGGATCTTCTTAGCACCCTCATTGCCGCGGGAGCACCACTTGAATCGTTTCACGATGGCCAAACAGTACTGATGCATGCAACTGCTGCCGGCCTCACCGAAGTAGTCGTCCACCTGCTCCGATTCGGCGCTGCTGCCAACACGGTTGATTCTAACGGGAACACAGCGCTCCACGTCGCAGCAGCTCACGGCCATGTCGATATCTCGCGAGTGTTGGTGACGCAGGGAAGGGCTCGAATCCATCAGGAAAACAATGGAGGCGAGACGCCGTTGCATGCCGCACTGCGTGGCAACGACGTTGCGCTGTTCCTCCTCGACACACCCACTCCACCGAAACCGGAACCCTGGCTCTACGTGTACTCCAACACCCAGCCAGGTCTGGAGTCCAACAACATGCCCACCACTGCTGCGCCATCGAGCCACGAGCGTGTTGCCATGCATGACTTGGAGGTGTTCAAGGAGGACGAGCTCGGCCATGGTGCGCACGCACGCGTCTTCCGTGGCCTGCGGGCCAAGACACCAGTGGCGGTCAAGGTGCTGTTCACGCAGGAGCTAGCGCCCGAGGCGGATGTATCAGCACTGCAACATTCACTGAAAGACGAAGCGGTCCTGCTGGGTAAGCTGCGTGATCCGAACATTGTGCAGTTTCTCGGGCTGTCGATGATGCCTGCGACAAATCACAGCGGACCGCGACCTGCGCTTGTGTTTGAGCTGATGGAGCGCGGCTCGCTCTTCGACTACCACGAGCGGTACGGCCGTTTTCCTCCCCAGGTCGCCGCAGCCCTTGCATTGGATGCTGCACGCGGACTGGCGTATCTGCACAGCAAAGGCGTAGTGCATGGCGACATGAAGTCACCGAACTTACTCCTAAGCGGAGCGAGCGGACGGATGCGTCTGAAGGTAGCGGACTTTGGACTGGCAAAGCTCAAGGGCAATGGCGTGGCAACGACCAATGCAGGCACGTTCCGCTGGATGGCGCCGGAAGTGATGGTATCAGGCAAGGAGAACACGTACGGGAAGGAAGCAGATGTGTTCTCGTTTGGTGTTGTGATGTGGGAGCTGGCCGCGGGATCGTACCCATACAAGGGTACTGGTCTCGATGAGCGGGGCATCCGGCAAGCGGTGTTGCAAGATGAGATACGGCCAGAGTTTGAGCCTTCCATGGGAGCATCGGAGGTGTACGTTGCGCTTGCTCGCAAGTGCTGGAGTGCTAGCCCCGCGCAACGACCGGGAATGACGGCGGTGGTCGACAAGCTCGAGATCATCGAAGCTGAGGAGCAAAAGCATAGCCTCAAGCGTTGGGACGTGTTCATTTGCCATGGCGGCGGTGACAAGGGCGCCGCCCTCGATCTTTACGACGACCTCACCGCCCGCGGACTCTGCGTCTTCCTCGACAGTAAGTCGCTTGACGGTGAGCGCTGCGAGTACCCCGATGATCTTGCTGATCATGTCCGCGCCTCGCGTGTCGTCATCGTCCTGGTATCCAAGCACATGATGGTCACACATTGGGCCATCGCAGAGGCCAAAGCTGCCCTCGCTGAAGCCGATGCAGGCCGTTGTAAGCTACTTCCAGTCTTTATCTGTAGCGACATCTCGCCCAATACGCTCCGTCACGCCGCTGACGTCGATACGGCCGACCCGCAGCACCTCGTGCTCAGGATCATGGACGCTTCGTTCTTATCGCCCGACCATGCAGAGCAGTACGGACTCTGGCGCCACCCCGAGCTCACGCCCGCCCGCAAGGCCGATCATGTTGCCACCGTCTACGCCCTGGAAAACTACGGCGCCGAAACCCACAACTGGCACACCACCTCGCCGTCCCGCGCATTAGCCGATGTTGCTAATCGCGCGGCCAACCTGGTGGCCGAGATGGTCAACCCTGCAGGCCCATCAACCTAAAGCTCGAGTAGCTATACCTTGCCACACGCGCGCTCTGCTAGAGCGGGCGTAGTAGTGGTCGAGAATGGACTGGAGAGGCTTGACAGCCGTGTGGGCTTGAGCGACAGGTGGGCGGCCACCGGATGGCCAGGCCGCGGATTTGAGAAGATAGGGAACGAGAGGGAGATGAGTAGGTTGACAAGGCAAGGGTATGATAGTCGACATGGCCGACACAGCAATCAACAGAACTCTCCACTCTTGTTGTTTCCCTTGGTATGTTTCAGTGAAGACAGAGGGAGATTACGGGTGGAGGTGGTGACGGCGATAGCATAAGATGAGGCGTGTATGCGCACGAGACCAGTGGATGTTCATGTTTGCAGGGACTGCGCATGTGTGTGGTCGCGATAATGGGCCATGGAGGGCGAGGATGAGCTCGGGGAGCGAGCGGTAAGCCGCGATGACGGGAGACGGGGTCAACAAGTCGTTGCGTGGGATGAGCCGAAGACGATGGGGAGTGGATGGTGGCGATGGTGGTACTGACGGTGGTGCGAGGTGAGTGATGGCCGTGAATGTAGTCGCGGGTTTCGTAGCTGGTAGTGGGTGGGAGCTAGGTGGTGATGAACGTGGGCTGATCGGGCGAGCGGGCGATAGCTGGGCGGCTGGTGGTCGGCAAGGTGGGGGCAGCTGAGGGGGCGGGATCGGGGCTGGGTGGCTTGCGATTGCTGTTGATTCGTGACTGGGCAGTATGGAATGTGATGGTTGAGGGATATGCGTGTCGGGGTCGGGGGTGAGGAAGGGGATGTGATGGAGCTAGGAGAGGAGGAGGAGGAGGAAGAGGAAGCGAGTGTGCGATGGGATGGTGGTGGGTATGGCCAACGCATGTGGGTGGTGGTTGTGACTAATATGATAGTGATGGTGGTGGAGTAGGGGGTGCGGGTGGTGGTTGGGGGTGATCGGACGTAATGAGAATGGTAGGGGGGATGAGGGGGGTCGTGACGTCGGTGGCGTGGCGGCGGAGGGGTGCTGGGTATGGCGATTGGGTTTGCGGATTGATGTGGGTGGGTATGATACGGCTGATGGCTGTGTGTGACGTGTGGGTGATGACGGTGGAGGGGTTTGGGCGGCAAGGGGCGAGGAGGGCGGACGGATTGGATTGAGATGGACGTCGATGGAGACGATGGCTTGGGATTGGACGAGGAGGCAGACCACTGCACTCTAGCCCGCCACTGCATTGCCTATCGCTTGCACTTGCCCTCTCTTGTTCTTCCTTGTCTTGGCCAGCCCGGTGGCTTTGTCGTCTGGCTCGATGATCGGCAGCAGGGGCGGGTGGCGAACCAGGACGGCGAGGGCTGTGATGCGAGGCCGGAGGAGGGAGGGGAGGATTGGGTTGGAGGGCGCACTGGTAGTCTTTGCTAATGATCTGGCTATCTCCATGCATCGTCTCCAATGCCCTGTCGATGGCGAGCTTGCTCTCGGTGGTGCCGGCGATGGTCGGTCGGCGGCGGGCGGCGGTCGGCGGCGAGCAGCAGGCGGTCGGCAGCGATGCTGTTGACGGGTTGGCGTCGGCTGATGTGAATATTGGCGGGCAGGGAGTGGGTGGCTATGTTTGCAGGGGTGGTGAGTACGTGTGGTGTGGGTGTGATGGTTGTGGGTGGACAGGTTGGGGAGTGGGGGTCGGAGATGGGCCCGGGGAGGGGGGTCAGCAACATCGAAACGACACCAGGACAACAACTTGGGCCTCAGGTGGCAGAACTCGGATTCCGGAATACGGCAGTTGTGGATTGGAGACTGTGCAAGGGGGTAGTGTGGGCATGTAGTAGAGTAGTAGTGCAATCAGATTGGCCATATCTTGCAATGAGGTTGGTGGGGGGCATGTGCGGGGTCGGGCGGTCGAGGACGTGCTCAACCACCTAGGCAAACAAGTCGACGCGGAAATGAGCCGAGGTCGATGGGTATGGACGACAGCGATATTTGTACTGGTAATAGTATGCGGCGGGTGATGACCTTGAGCGTGAACGCGGGTTGCGTAGCTGATGGTGGGTGGGAGCTAGGTGGTGATGAAGGTGGGCCTGATCGGGCGAGCGGGCGGCGGCTGGCGGCTGGTGGTCGGCGAGGCAGGGGCAGCAGAGGGTCGAGGCTGGATGGCTCGAGATTGCTGTTGGTTGGTGAATAGGCAGAAAGATGACATGTGATGGTTGAGGGGTATGGGTGTCAGGAAGAGGATGGGGGTGAGCTGGAGCGGGAAGAGGAGGAGGAGGAGGAGGAAGAGGAAGCCGAGTGCGCGATGGGATGGTGGTGAGGATGGCCAAGGCAAGGTGGTTGTGATTGTGGCTGGAATGATAGTGATTGTGGTGAAGTAGGGGGTGCGGGTGGTGGTTGGTGGTGACGGGTGGTAATGAGAATGGTACGGGGGGATGAGAGGGGTCGTGACGTGGGGTCGTGACGGGCGAAATGGTAGTAGGTATGGAGATTGGGCTTCAGCATTGATGAAGGTTAGTATGATACGGCTGATGGATGTGTGTGGAGTGTGGGCGATAGGGGCGGCGGGTACTTGGCCGGCAGAGGGAAGGCGGCGGACGTTAATTGAGTTGAACGTTGAATTAATTGTAGAAAAGCCGGAACCAGCATCAAACGAGGCAATGACGTCCACAACAACAACCAATGATCATACATAGCTTGCACAGCACACGTATGAGTACGCCAATAGGAATTGGATATGGCTGGCAGGCAATGGGATGGACTCGGGTGACGTTCAGGTCGATGAGGCAGGGCGCGGTTGATCGATCAGATCTGCAGATCAACCATGACCACCACACAACAGGGTCAATCAACACAAAATGCATGCACAACTAATGACCACGACAAACGACAACAAAGTTGAGAATCGATAGTGTAGTGAGCAAGAACGATGGTGGATGTGGAAGTCAAGGTCGATGAAAACAGGAGAATCAAGAACAATTGAAGCATGACGAATAATGATACAAAGCAACAACAAGAGCAAAGGCAATGATCGATGAGAATGCATGTCGATTACGGTCAAGCATAAAAGGCAAAAGCAGCCAGAGCACAACATGAGGGCAGGCAATAGTAACAACAAAGCATGTCGAAACATGAACAGCTAAGAACAAGGAACATGGACAGCCAACAACAAAAGAAGCAGAGACAATCGAATGATCAATTGACAATGATCAATGACAATCAACTCAATGTCAAACAATCGAACAAGTGACGAGTGGCGAATCATGAAAATGTTGAATGACATTCATGTCACAACCAACCCGCACATGCGACCCGACCAAACGTGTGACACGGGCAAGTGTCAATGGGGGATGGAGATTGTCGATCAGCATCAAAGACTCAATTCAGGCCCATGAACAGCCATGCACACGGTAGGGTGGAGGATGAATATGGTGGGGTGGGTGGGAAAGTGGATGTGGGTCATGGATGGGATGAGTACGGGTGCCAAGGGACCAGTGAGTGGCAAGTGGAGTGGGTGGTGGTCGGTGGGGAGAAATGGAGTGTGGCTAGGGTTGAGGCATCAGCTAGGGTTAGGGTTAGGGTTAGGGTTAGGGTTAGGGTTAGGGTTAGGGTTAGGGTTAGGGTTAGGGTTAGGGTTAGGGTTAGGGTTAGGGTTAGGGTTAGGGTTAGGGTTAGGGTTAGGGTTAGGGTTAGGGTTAGGGTTAGGGTTAGGGTTAGGGTTAGGGTTAGGGTTAGGGTTAGGGTTAGGGTTAGGGTTAGGGTTAGGGTTAGGGTTAGGGTTAGGGTTAGGGTTAGGGTTAGGGTTAGGGTTAGGGTTAGGGTTAGGGTTAGGGTTAGGGTTAGGGTTAGGGTTAGGGTTAGGGTTAGGGTTAGGGTTAGGGTTAGGGTTAGGGTTAGGGTTAGGGTTAGGGTTAGGGTTAGGGTTAGGGTTAGGGTTAGGGTTAGGGTTAGGGTTAGGGTTAGGGTTAGGGTTAGGGTTAGGGTTAGGGTTAGGGTTAGGGTTAGGGTTAGGGTTAG
>NW_013657671.1:552968-584593 GCF_000142905.1 Thecamonas trahens ATCC 50062 | reverse complement strand
ATTCCGCTTCCTCTTCCTCCTCCTCCGCCTCCTCTCCCCGCTCCATCTCACCCCCACTCCCCATCCCCGACCCTGACTCCCATACCCCTCAACCATCACAAGCCATACTACCCATTGTCCAACCAATACCAATCCCGGGCTACCCAGCCACGACCCAGCTCCCTCTGCTGCCCCTGCCTCGTCGACCACCAGCCGTCAGCCGCCGCCCGCTCGCCCTGCCAGCCCACCTTCATCACCACGTAGCTCCCACCCACTGCCAGCTACACAACCCACGAATACACCCAAGGTCATCACTCGCCACACACTAGCTCCAGTACCAATATCGCTGTCATCGACACCCATCTTCCTCGGCTCATTTCCGCGTAGACTTGTTTTGCCTAGTCGGTTGAGCACGCCCTCGACCGCCCCACCCCGCACACGTCCCCCACCACACACATTGCAAGATATGGCCAATCTGATTTCACTACTACCCTACTACATGCCCACACTACCCCCAGGCATAGTCTCCAATCTACAACTGCTGTATTCCAGAATCCGAGTTCCGCCGGCTCGGGCCCAACTTGTTGGCCTGGTGTCGTTTCGAAGGTGCTGACCCCTCCTCCCCGGGCCCATCTCCGACCCCCACTCCCGAACCTGTCCACCCACAACCACCACACCCACACTACACATACGCACTACACCTGCAAACGTATCCACTCACTCTCTGCTCCCCGATATCTACATCGGCCGACACCATCCCGTCAACAGCATGGCTGTCCGTCGCCTGCTGCTCGCCGCCGACCGCCGCCCGCCGCCAACCGACCACCGCCGGCACCACCGAGAGCACGCTAGCCATCGACGGAGCATCGGAGGCTATGCATACGGAGAGCCAGATCATTGGCAATGCCTACCAGTTTGCTCTCCAACCCACTTCTTCCCTCCCTCCTCCGGCCTTGCCCGTCACCCTCCCTCCTCCGGCCTTGCCCGTCAAAGCCCGCGCCGGCCTGCTCGTCGCCAGCCGCCCCAACTGCCGATCACCGAGCCAGACGATGAGACCACCGGGCTGGCCAAGACGAGGAAGAACAAGAGAGGGCAAGGGCGAGCGATATTCAATGCAGTGGTGGGCCAGAGTGCAGTGGTCTGCCTCGTCGTCCAATCCCAAGCTCTCGTCTCCATCGACGTCCATCTCAATTCAATCCCGTCCGCCCTCCTCCTCCTGCCGCCCAAGCCGCTCCACTCTCATCAACCACACCCCACACACATCCATCAGCCGTATCATACCCACCTTCATCAATGCTCAAGCCCAATCGCCATTCCTACTGCCATTTCGCCCGTCACGACCCTACGTCACGACCCCCTCATCCCCCCTACCATACTCATTACCACCCGTCACCACCAACCACCACCCCACCCCTACCCACCACCATCACTATCATCCTAGCCGCAACCACCACCCCTTGCCATGGCCACGCCCACCACCATCCCATCGCGCACCCCGCTTCCTCTTCCTTCTCATCCTCCTCCTCTCCCCGCTCCAGCTCACCCTCATCCTTATCCCCGACCCCGACACTGCCACCCCTCAACCATCACGTGTTTTTCTGTCCATTGTCCAGCCAACAGCAATCCCGGGCCACCCAGCCCCGATCACGCCCCCTCAGCTGTCCCCTCCTCGCCGACCACCAGCCGCCAGCCGCCGCCCGCTCGCCCGTTCAGCCCACCTTCATCACCACCTAGCTCCTTTCTACTACCAGCTACGCTACCCACAACCTCACCCAATGTCATCACACACCCCACACTATCACCAGTACCATTATCGCTATCAGCGATACCCATCGACCTCGGCTCCCTTGCGCGTAGACTTGTTTTGCCTAGGTGGTTGAGCACGTCCTCGACCGCCCGACCCCGCACACGCCCCCCACCACACTCATTGCAAGATTTGGCCAATCTGATTTTACTACTACCCTACCACAGACACATACTACCTCCATGCATTGTCTCCAATCCACAGCTGCAGTATTCCGGAATCCGAGTTCTGCCGGCTCAGGCCCAACTTGTTGTCCTGGTGTCGTTTCGATGCTGCTGACCACCCCGCCCCGGGCCCATCTACGACCCCCACTCCCTATCATCTCCACCCACAACCACGACACCCACACCACACATACGCACCACCCCTGCAAACATAGCCACCCACTCCCTGCCCGCCGATACGCACATCAGCCGACGCCATCCCGTCGACAGCATCGCTGCCGACCGCCTGCTGCTCACCACCGATCGCCGCCCAAGCCGACCCGTCCACCGCCGGCACAACCCCGATCAGGATAGGCAGAACACGAGTATTGTATGATTTACCCGTGGATAGTGAGACAGGTGGCAATGACTATCAGTCCCATACCCTACCTCCTTCTCCCCTTCTTCTCCCCGCCTTGCCCATCCTGCCCCAGCCCACCTGTCAACCAACCCAGCTGCTGGCCGGAGGACCGCCAGGACAGACAAGGCCAGTGGGCTGTACAGGGCAAGGGAAGGAGGGCGAGGGAGAAGAGATAGAGGGTGCAGTGGTAGTTAAGACTGCAGTAGTCTGCCGCCCGATCTTGAGTCCTGTTACCCGTGTCATCGTCTCCTATCGACTGCTCACTGGCCAGCAACTCGCCGCCCGCTCGCCCGCCCGCTCAACCACTCACAGCCAAGCCAGATCAAGCTAGATCAAGCCCAGCACGACCTGTTGCTGGCTATACAGGGGGAGTGGCTGGTGTGGTCACAGGAAATGGAGGTGAGTGGGTGTAGATGGCTGGAGTGAGATGGTTGTGATGGCTATGGCTGCTGTAGCCAACGCTGCTGCTTTGAGCCGAGGCCGAGTCGAGCAGCGAGCGATCGAGTCACGGCCAGCCGCTCGTCGCTCAGCCACTCGCCGGCATGGGCGCCTTGCTGCTGCTGCTGCTGCGGGAGAAGAGGAAGCCCAATCCGAGGCGGCGATGTCCAGGTTAGTGATAATGCTGATGCTGATGCTGAGGATAGTGACGGGGATGGGGGATGGCGATGGCTGGCGATGGGAGTGATGGTTGAGGCGGCGGCGCTCATGGTTGCGATGGCGGAGGACGACCCGAGGCGGTGACCGTGGCTGAGGACGAGGCTGCGACTGCTGAGTAGAGAGAGGGAGGAGTAGAGGGATGTGACGAGGGAGACGTATGATTGATCCATGCATCGCAAACAAGCCAGCTACTGCGTATCACCATCGGCACCGCATCGCTTCCGGGCGGGCCGAAGAAAGCGACAGCCCAGACGAGCGACCGGGCAGGCCGAATCGGCTTTCTGACTGTCGTACCCGCACACTCCGCTGGCACCTCCCCGGCCATGGCCACCGCCGCCGCCGCCTACCTGGCCACCCTAGCTTCTATTCCCAACCCCACCGGTGGCGAGCAGGTCCTGGTTGGCGCTCTCCTTGCCGCTCTCGACAACCTCGGTCTTGCCGACCACGCCTCGTACGACCCAGACCACGGCGTGTGGCTCCGTGTCCCTTCTCGCCTTGTCGGCTCGCTCCTGGCGTGCCCCGACCTTGCCACATGGGCTGCTCCGTTCCTTGCTGACCTCACCCCGCGGGCCTCGCGAGTCTCCGTCCTTCTTGTGGCCCACACTGATTCGGACGTCTTGACCAAGGCTGGCTGCCGCGCTGCCCGGCTCGACGACGATGGCACCAGGCTCGAGCTCCCGCGCGGCGAGGCTGGTCTCGACGACAAAACCGGACTTGCGGCCATCCTTGGTCTTCTCGCTGGCCTTTCCGAGGCAAGCGAGGCCTGTGACTTGTCGTCGAGGCGGTCGCCACCGCTTCGCCTCTTTGTTCTCTTCTCCATGTACGAAGAGGTTGGCCAGACCGGCGCTATGAACTTACCGGACACGCTCCTAGCCTCCGGCCGGCCCAACTACACCATTGTTATCGACCGCATGTCGAACCGCCACCCGCTCGGCACCCGCCGCCACGCTGTCACTGAATACTGCGGCGTCCCGCTACTTCCCCCATTCGAGCTCTGTATCCATCCGCCGCTTGTCGATCTGCTCGGCATCGCCTACGCGTCGGCCCCTCTCGAGCTGCCGACCTGCCCCTCCAAGTACTGTTCAGATGCCATAGAGTTTCGCGGACGCTTCGATGCCGAGATTGTGCTCCCTGCCCTATGCGATGCGCTTGCCGACTTGCCCGCCTCGCGATGGCTGCGGAAGACCTGCGACGCTGCGAACAAGCTTGCCCGCGTCTACCGAAAGTCGACCGCCGCCATGCGTCGCCTTGTCGCCGATGCGCCCCGCGACGTCCGCGTCTGTTCCTACCGCCGCAAGCCACGCTCGACTCGATACGCTACCCTTGCTGCCATCTACGACTTTCTTTACCTTCCGCGCGACATTCCGTCTCGCCACGTTTGCCTTTCAGACTTGTCGTCGTCGTCATCGTCGTCGTCATCGTCCTCATCCGCGCCGTCGCCGCGCATCAAGGCTCCGCTCTACCGCCTCCTCTCACGCAAGCTGCAGACACGTCTCTCATCGCAAGTTGTTAACCTATCCATGGACTACGACGAGACGCGCGGAAGCTTTGACCTCGCAGAGTTGGACGAGACTGTGATCCTCCTCCGCCGCACGCTCTACCTCGCCGCTCGACCGAGTTCCCGCAAGTGAGGGTCCTGCTGCGACCTAACGCTTCCGTCCCTGCTTCGACCAGAACACCGGAAAAGTGCCCTGGTTCCGCCGCAGCGTCCGACTTGGTGACTTGATCGACGTTCGCTTGCCATGCCGCCGCGACGGCATCCGCCGCGCTGCCTCCGCCTGCTCCGCCCACACGTCATTGGTCGCCACCACCACGTCACGCTCCGAGACCGGACGCAACCGCCGCGGCGAGGTCAACAGCGTCTCGATGTATGCAAGGTCGATGCCGGTCGAGTTCGATTGCGTTGGCGTCGCTGACCCGGATGAGTGCGTCGTCGCCGTCGTCGTCGTCGCGTCCATCGGCGGGAAAGCATTGTCATAGTGGACGACCGCCACGTCGTCGAGCGAGTTTTCCGCAGAGTGCACCAGGCCGCGCTCCGACGGTGGGGTGCGGATCGGCGAGACAAGCGGCGACCACATCGCCATCAAAGCCGACGTGTCTGACCGCGTCGTGTCCAGCGGCGTCGGGTGCCCGTACGCCTCGTCATCGGGATACAGGACCGCCATCCGTGCCCGCTCGATCGCGTCACGCTGCAACATGTTGGTCGTCCACAGCCGCAGCCGTGACCCGTTCGACTCGACGGCGTGGAGCATGAATGGCATGTCGAACAGCTGGACCGCAGACGGACGTGCCGCGGGTCCTTGGCCATACATGCGTCCACAAAGTCGCAAAAGTCGCGGGTTAGCCCGACGTCGCGCGGCATCCGAGGCGCGGACGACTCAACAATAAGCTGTGCCACGTCGAGGTGCGTCTTGGCCTCCGACACGTCGTACGGGTACCCATCGCTGGCCATCGCTGCCACGCGCAGCACCAGTCCGAGCGACCAGATGTCACACTTTTCGTCGTACACTTGCAGCTCAGAGTCCGACACCCGCCGCCGCGTGTCGAGCCGCTCCGGCGCCATGTACAGCTTGTTGCCGATCGGCGAGTGCGCCAGCGGCACAAGACCGCGCCGCGCTCGCTCCGGCTCGGGCAACGAGAGCTCAATCACTCCCTTGGAGTGCGCAGAGAGCTTGCCGCTCTCGCTCTCGAGCGACTTGGCATGCCCAAGGTCCGCCACCTTCGCCCGCCCGCCCGTGTTGAGCAGCACGTTCTCCGGCCGCAGGTCGCGGTGCATCACACACGCCGTCTGCAGATACCGCAGCCCGCGGAGGAGCATCGCTGCCATGTCAGCCAGTGGGCCTTCCGGCACAGGTCCCCATTTTTTGCGCACGCTTGCCAGCGACCCGAGGTCCATGTACTCCATGCACAGATACAGCCGCAGATACATGCCGTGTTGCACCACAAACGCGCCACGGAACTTGACAATGTCCTTGGACACCGACGACGTCGCATGCAAAAGCTTGCACTCGGTCAGAATCCGCCGCGACACGTGCTGGTTCCGTACGTCGTACTCGAGCCGCATCCGCTTGACGGCCACCAGCGTGTCATCCGCCGCAGCCCGGTACAGCGCCACCGTGCCAAACGCTCCCGACCCGAGTTCCTTAATCCTCCCACCCTCGCCCTTGCTGCCAAACACGTCGGCGTGCCCGAGCCCGACGTCGTGAACAACCTCCACAGACGCACGCTCGCCCGCCGGCAGCCTCTCGAGAAGCTGCTTCCGCGCCCGCCGCATCATCCGGCTCTGTACACGCTTGCTCATCGACGGCGAGAGCAGCGCATGCAGCCGCCGCGTCTGCGGCTCGTAGTACACAAATCCACCGTCTGACAAACACACATTGTTGTTGCAGTCGATCAGTACCCCATCCGCCATCATCGTCCCATCTGGCAGTGTCGACGCAAACGTAGGCGTTAGCACCGACGGCGGACGCCGCCTCCACGACGGCATCCGCTCGCTCGGCGAGCTTGACCCGGGCGTCGTCGCCGGCGAGTCAAGCGAGCTCACAGACGTCGACAGTGCGCGGAGTGCCAGTCGGCTCACTCCCTTGGGTGACCCCGACGCCTTCACCTCCACATGCAGCTCGCCGCCGCCTGACGAGCACGCGTCTTCGTCGCACGAGTCCGAGCTCCGCGTCAGTATCACTCCCGAGTTGGAGCTAGTTGACATTGACCCGGTCATCTCCGACGATGTCATCGACGACGCCGTAGTCGCTGGCGACAGGTCGTCTGCCACCCGTCGGTGGCTCTTGTGGACGAGCCCGCCGTCTGGTACTGCAAGCTGCCGCATTCTGCCCTCTGGTGCTTGTGCCATTCCGTCGTCGGGCCGCGCCGTCGGCGAGTTGGGCAAGCTCCGCATCTGCTCACCGGCTCCGGCATCCGCATCCAGCGGCAGGCTTCCATCCGATCCATCCCACGCCTCCGCGCCACAGCCGACCTTGCTCCACTCGCTCATAGTCTCCTCATCCACACCACTACTCGCCCTCCTCCCGCTGCCTGGCCCGACTTTGGCCTGCATCTGTTGTTCTCCATGACGCGCTCGGCCTCGTTGGCCTACGCCAGCCAACCCGTCTAGCCCACCAGCCGCAGTCAGACCGACATACCCCCAAACCACAAACCCCGTACACGTCCCGCACCCCCCATACAAAGACAAACACAAATATAAGTTCCCCACCCCTCCCCTCCCTCCTCCCCCCGTGTGCGCTGACCTCTCAACCCGCTGTGTGCGCTGAGGTCGTCGAACACGGCTCTGTTCCTCCCCCCTTCCCTCCCCCCCCAACACGGCACACTTCCTCCACGTTCCCTCCCCCTCCCCGTCCACCCTACCCCTACAAAAATCACCCTCGTGACCACGTACCCACTGCTGCTTGCTCTGGTTGTACTCGCGAGACCACAACCCGAGGCCGTGTCCCTCGCATCGGGTCGAGTGTTGTCAGCCCCGGTAAGTAGGGAGGACGGGCTAGGGCATAGAAGAGCATTTTTTTCTACTCACCCACAGCTACCGGGCACTGTACCGATGCCTGGCTCAGCAGCAGCACATAGACAGGCACTCCCATCAACGCATCCCTTTGCAAGATCATCTCGTTGTTTGTTGTAGTTATGAGTCGACCTACAGTGCCCGGCCCGACGACATGCCGACCGACATTGTGGTCTGCGGAGCTGCGCCCATGGAGATGATCTTGAGCGCCGCAGCCTGATCATCAACGACATGCGCGGCGGTCTCCTCGGCATCAGCCGCAGCCTCCTCGTACACCTTGGATGCCGGCAGGTTGTAGCACCGCCGGCAGACGGCGACGTACTTGTCAGCGCCGCCGATGACCTCCACCGCCGTCTCGGTCCCCAGCCGCTTCGAGAATGAGCCGGGCCCGTAGCACACCATACACACTGCGTTGAGCTTGGTCACCTCCTCCGCAAGCGGCACCAGCGCAAGGATATCTCCAAACGCCTTGCGCTGGAACGTGCCATCAAGCGCAGCCACGATCACCACCTTGCCCGCATCGGCCATCTCCTCCGCAAACGCCACCGTGTCCGGGAACTGCACCTCGCCCACAGCCAACAACCAGCCAAATCAACCCACCCGCAACATGTTAGTGACCTTCATCTCCTTCTCTGCACCCTGCGCCGCCGCCCTGGCCCCTGGCAATAGATTCCACGCAATGCCAAAAAGTGCGCAAAGGTTGGCGCCAACCGGTCAGCGGGCCGACGAGCCACTTTCAGCGACGGCAACCCACGCCCACCCTATCCATAGAGAGTACGTACAAACTGACCCTCGTCGATGGCCACAACCTGGGCATCAGCGACATATGCACGGGCATCTTCCAGACGCTCGCATGAGAACGCCTCCAGTGTTTGCCTATCCCCATCCATGCCCGGTTGACTGTGGTGAGTGCCCCGCGCTTCGCGGCTGAAGATTCTACCCATCACTCGGCGCGCTGGCCAGGGGGGGGGGGGGGGGGGGACGGGGACGAGGGGCTCCACAAGAGACAGAGAACATGGATACAGGTGGAAGGGGGAGTACGTACTTGTCGTGGGTCGCCACAGATGTCTCCGAGTACCGTGCGTCGGCGTGGTACTTGAGGAGGGCCACCCGCTTGTTGGCAATGGTGTATCGCTTGACCCGACGAAGGAGCTCAGTCGACTTGCCTGAGTTGGGGTATGAAGAAGGCAATTGAGTGAGTGGACGTGGGAGGCGCGGGAGAGGGGGAGAGGGAGGGGGAGAGGGGAAGGGGGCGCTGTTGTGTGGCGTACCCGAGAACATGGGGCCGAAGATGACCTGGATGTGGCCGCGGTAGTTCATTTGGTGATGAGGGGGGAAGAGAAAGAGTCGGGTGTCGGCGGGTGACGGGCCGAGGCGACGGCTCGCCCGACAACTGGCTGATGGCCGGCCAGTGGATAGTGACACCCTGTGGGCGAATCTGACTCGGTGGGCACGAGCGCCTGGGCAGAGGCCGGGGCAGAGTACGAGGACCACGCTACGGTGGATGAGCCTCTTTTGGCCAAGCAAGATGCTGGCATCGAACCCTCGGCCGCTGGCCCCCCGGGCTCACGACGGTCAAGCACTCAGTTGAGGCCGTAAAAGTTGAAGAGGGTGTCCTTGAGGTCGGGCGGAAAGTTGGCGTAGTACTCGGCCCAGTTGGCGAGGTCCATCGATGACTTAAAGGCAAAGAGGATCTGGCCAAACATTTCACGCAGATCGTCGGGCGGCGACTTCCACGAGGCAATGGCACCGCAGACGAGCGGAAAGTTCTCAGTGGCACCGTCCGGGTTGGCGGCAATCATGAGGCAGAGGCCGCGGAAGGCCGAGTCCTTCTCGGGATCATCAAAGATCGATGAGAGCGAGGTGCACCACGGCATCAGGAACGAGTCGAGGTGCGGGGCGACGAGGTCCGTGCAGTGGATGCCGAGCCGGCCGAGGGTGATGGCGGTGTTCTCGAGAAGCGAGCGCGAGGTCTTTGGCCGGTTCATGATGGGAATGAGCCGCTCGAGGATGGTGTTGACGTATGGCACGAGCGAGTCGCCCACCTGCATGGCAATCTGGCCGATGGCCCACACCGCGTTGTTACACACCGACGAGTGCTGCGGGTCGAGGTTCTGAATGAGAATCGGCAGCAGCTGCTCAAGGTAGCCACCCACAATGTGGATGACGGCCTTGGCAAGGTCGCCGAGGACGGCAAAGCCCGACTGCCGAACGTCAGCGACGTCATCGACCACGCACGCGCACACCATGTCCATCATCTTGGTCTCCACCACCAGCGGCTCAACCTCGGCGCCGATGGCGTCCACAACGCCGGCAAGCAGGTCGAGCGAGCAAACAAGGAACTCCTTCGATGGCAAGTCGTTGACCGACGACGGGTCGGCCCACGCGTTGAGCGTCTCGGACATGACCGTGGCGCACTGCAGGAAGACGGCCGGCGCGTAGTCAAGGAAGTACATGCCCACGGCCGACGAGACCGACGTCAGTGCCTCCATCAGCGGGAACAGTGAGGGGTCGTCGATCGAGACCGCCTGCCACTGCGCCATCAGCGCCGGGAGCAGAATCGCCGCGTACTCCTCACGCCGCAGCTCCTTGTTGGTGTTCTCGGCGAGCGCGCCAATGGCGTCATACAACAGCCGCCGCGACCGGATCTGGTACATCTCCATGGCCTGGACGTACGTGTTGAGAATGGCCGGAAACATCGGAATGAGGGCTGTCGACGCCTTCTCCTCTACCACAGCCAGCGCCGAGCACGCCGCCTCCTGCACCTGCTTGTTGCGGTCGAGGACGCGCCCCAGCAGCGCCTGCACAAACGGGTAGAGCGTCTCCTCCGGTTGCTCCATCCACACCACCCACTCGGCATACCGCGAGAGCGTCCAGCACGTGATCTTGCGAATGAGCGGAACAGGGTCCTCGAGCGTCACGCCGAGCAAGTGGCTCAGCGTCTCGGGTAGGAACTCGGCGAGCCCGGCGCCGCACCCCACCGAAATAGCCCCGAGCGCAAGAATGGCCGACTCGCGCTCGGACCACTCCTCAGAGTTCATCATCTCCATGATAACCGGCATGACGTGCGGGAGGAGCTCCTCCTTGAACACTCCCGCGAGCACGTCAATAGCCGCCGCCGCAGACTTGCGCAGGTTCCACTCGGCAGAATACTGGTCCGCTCCCTCTTCCTCCTCCTCGTCGTCCGAGAGCTGCTCGTGTCCGTGCGAGACCATGGCAGAGGCGTGGAACCGCGGCGCAATGTCTTTGGCAAGGTCCGGCTCGTGCGTGTCGTCCTCAAAACCGCCGAGCATGAGAAGGTCAAACTCAGAGTAGATCATGTTCTTGAGCAGGACCGGGACAAGGACGTCGAGCTGTGGCCGGATGAGCTTCTCGGCAACGGCAGCCTCGGCAAACGTCGCCCAGAACTCGCACGCCTCGAGCGCAAGGAGCTCGTCGTCCGATGCCGTGCACACCAGCATGTACTGCACCACCTGGTCCATCTGGTCCAGGAACAAGTCCGCACGCACCTCGAGCATCTGCACCATCGCGTCGCACACCATCCGCTGAATCGGTACGTGCTCGTCCGTCGCCAGGTGGTACAGACCTGCCACAAAGTCCTCCGCCACCTTGAGAAAGCCGGAAGACCGGAGCAGGATAAACTCCTTGACGCACGCCAGCGCGTTGCGCCGGATCTTGTGGTTCCCGTGCGTAAAGAACGCCATCCACTTGGGCACTAGGTACTCGAGCGCCATACCGTTCTGGAATCGGTGGATCTCATACGCATGGTCCGCGCAGAGCTTGCGCATCACCGACAGCGAGCCGACCACGTCGAGCTCGTTGTCCGAGTCACACATCGACGAGAGACCGTCGAGGAGCTCGGGCCATCCCGAAAAGTTGATGTTGTCGATGATCGTCGCAATGATCACGCCCGCAGTCGCCTGGATGAGCGCGTGCTCATTGCCAATCACCTGCACAACCTGCATCTTGATGTACGTTTGCACATCACTCGGCAGCCGCGTAAACCCGTGCATGACATTGCGCTTGAGGAGGAGCCCTGCCGCAGCCCGCACGTTCTCGGCAGCAGCCGTCATGTGCACAAGCACAAACATCAGATAGCAGTTGAACTCTTCCATCTGCTCGTACTGCTCTAGCCTCTATCTCGTCCACAGACCCACCGCAGCCATCGCTGTGAGTCCATACCCCCCTCCCCCTCCCTCGCCTCCCCTTCACCCCCCCCCCCCTTCCGCAAAAACATCCGCTCATGCCAGCTCCCATGACTTGCCCGCCATCCTCCGTCGTGCTGTGTCTTCCGCCCTGTGGTGCTCGAAGGAATGTCCCTTGACTTGGACCACAACCACGAGGGGGGTGGGGAGAGCCCAAGACTTTGGCGGCCACCGCCACCGCCGACCCGGTCTCACACAGCCATGCAAAGCGCCGCGATAAAGCTAACAACCACAATAGCCCCGCGCACACCTCAAGCTCGTGCCATGCCTGTAAAGCATTTCGCTAGCATGCTGCTGGCTTTGTCGCCTGTGCCTCGCGTGGGCAATTTCCCCCGTCGGCCGGCAATGGCCGATGGATGGCCATCCTCGCCGCACACACACACACTCTCTCTCTCTCCCCCTCGGGGACCACGTGCTCCAGCACGCCCGTGGGAGGCATGGTGAAGACGGCCAAGTACGCACCTGGTACACGTCATGGTGGACGCTTGTCGAGGATGTCTGTGCCATCTGCAGCAACTGGCAGATCTCTGTCATGATGTTTGCGTCTGGCTGCCACTCCATGTTGCCGCCGTCTCCTCGCAAGCCGAGTGTATCGCGGTGTGGCCAGTTTGCTCGAGTGGCCCGTTCTGGCAGTGTGGTGCGCAACCGCCTAGCAATGCCTTGCATGCGCAGGATACAGGTGAGGATTTAGCAGAGAACATAGAGCTGGGCTAGACGCGGCTTCACGCAGCCGCGCGCTCGTTGCCCCACTGGTCGGTGGAGCGGAGGTTGAGCGAGACCGGGCCGCCGATGCCGGTGGCGACGACCGAGACGCGGACGGTGTCCTCGGGCAGGTTGGCGTCGTAGGTCGAGCCAAAGATGATGTTGGCGTCGTCGTCAGCGATGACCTCCTGCACGGTCTTGGCGGCCTCGTTGATCTCCCACAACGTCATGTCGGTCGAGCCGGCGATGTTGATGAGCATGCCCGACGCCGACGACAGGTCCGAGTCGGCGAGCAAGTCGTTGGAGATGGCGGCCGAGGCCGCGTCGACCGCACGGCTCTCGCCGGACGCCTGGCCGGAGCCCATCATGGCCCGGCCCTGCTCCCACATGACCGCCCGGACGTCGGCAAAGTCGAGGTTGATGAGGCCCGGCATGACCATGAGGTCGGTAACCGACCGCACGCCGGCCTGCAGCACAAAGTCGGCGAGGCCAAACGCGTCGCGCAGCGATGTCCGTGCCGTCACCTTGGTCATCAGCTTCTGGTTGGGAATGACAATGAGCGTGTCGACAGACTCCTCGAGCTTGGCCAGGCCCTCGAGCGCAAGCCGCTGCCGGTTGCGGCCTTCAAAGTCGAACGGGAGGGTGACGACGCCAACCGTCAGCACACCGCGCGACGCAATGTGCCGCGCAATCTCGGGCGCCGCTCCAGTCCCGGTTCCGCCACCCATACCGGCGGTGATGAACACCATGTTGGCGTCGCCGACAGCAGCCAGAATGTCCGGCATTGACTCGAGCGCGGCCTCGCGCCCGATGTCCGGGTTGGCGCCGGCGCCGAGCCCACGCGTCACCTTGGATCCAAGCTGAATCCGAGCGTCGGTCGCCGCCTGTGACAGCGCCTGGTTGTCCGTGTTGCACACCACAAAGTCCACACCCTCTAGCTGCGACAGGATCATGTTGTTGACCGCGTTGCCGCCGGCGCCGCCCACGCCCACCACCGAGATCTTCGGCCGCTCATAGTCGTAGTCGGCCGGAGGATCCGCCGCATACGCCGTCGGCGGCGTCGGCAACGACCGCTCGCCCGCGTCCTTGGCGCTGCTCGCCGAGCCCGTGCTCGTTGAGCCCTCGCTCGCTGAGCTCTCAAAGTTTCCCGCCAAAAACGCCTCCACCTCGGACGACCGCTCAGCCGGCTCGAACATCTCTGCCGCCTTGCTGCTGCTCTGGCCTGCTGCCTTGGCCTTGGCCTTTCCATTGCCCTTCCACACGCTTGCTGCCGAGTGCAGGCCCATGCTCCTGTGATGACGCGGGGGCGGAGAGGGGGGAGGGGGGAGCTGGTGAGAGCGGCGACCGGAGCTGGCCTTGGCGCCAAAAGCTGTCGATGGAGCGCGGCACGGACGTGTGGCCGGTGGGGTAGGGGAGAGGGAAAGAGCGGGAAGAGGGGGGGGGGGCACGTACAGTGGCTGTGCCATGCGGGCAAAGGTCATCGTGCGTGTGAGGTGCAGCATGATGGACCAGCGGTGGGAGAAGAGGTGTGTGGCTGGCGGTGGTGACGGTGCGGGGCTGGTGGCGGTGGTGCAGGCAGCCGGGTGCCGCCCGCGGGAGTCGGACGACGGGACGAGCTGAGGCGGTGGTAGTGGCGGGGAAATGATGAGCACGGTGGTTGATCGATTGTGTTATTCTGCCCTCGCTGGAGAACGGGGGTGCGCTCTAAGAAGAGCGCAGGTTGTTGTAGGACGTGTTAGGTCCAGAGCACGCGTGCGCGAGCCGAAAGGCGAAGCTTGCTTACTTCTTCTTCGACTTGTTGGGGAGGAGGACGGCGTGGATGTTGGGGAGGACACCACCCTGGGCGATCGAGACGTCCTTGAGCAGCATGTTGAGCTCCTCATCGTTGCGGATGGCGAGCTGGATGTGGCGCGGGTTGATGCGCGCACGACGGTTGTCGCGGGCAGCGTTGCCAGCGAGCTCGAGGATCTCGGCCGCGAGGTACTCGAGGACAGCAGCGAGGTAGACCGGAGCACCCGAGCCGATGCGCTTGCCGTAGCGGCCCTCCTTGAGGAACCGATGGATACGGCCAACCGGGAACTGAAGCCCGGCGCGCGAGGAGCGCGTGCGCGACTTGGACTTGCCTGTGGGCGTGGAGATGATGGTGAGTGGAGGAGGAGAAAAGAGATGGGATGAGGGGCATGATGTGTCAGCAAGTGTCCGTACCACCGCGGCCGCCCTTGCCCTTGCCACCCTTGCCAGCCATTATGTCTGTTAGGTAATGAGAATGAAGTATGTCGAACGGAGCGAGAGAGGGAGGAGCGAAAAGGTTGGCTGTTTTTGAGGTGCTGGTCGTGTCCCAGTTACACAGTAGTGCATGTTGCACAAGTGTATATCTCGGCCAGTCCCAAAAGTATAAAACCTCGCACCGGCAGCGCGCGCGCCGACGCGACTTTCGTCTGCATCCACTACTCTCAACCTATCAACATGGCCAAGAAGTCGTCGTCCGCCCCCGCCGTCGCAAGCCGACGCAGTCGTACTCGTCGTACATCTACAAGGTGCTCAAGCAGGTGCACCCCGACACCGGCATGTCCCGCCGCGCTATGTCGATCATGAACTCGTTCGTCAACGACACCTTTGAGAAGATCGCCCTCGAGGCCTCGCGCCTTGCCAAGTTCTCGGGCAAGCAGACCATCACCTCCCGCGAAATCCAGACCGCTGCCCGTCTCATCCTCCCCGGTGAGCTCGCCAAGCACGCCGTGTCCGAGGGCACCAAGGCCGTCACCAAGTACACCACCTCGACTGCCTAAGCGCCTCTCCTCGCCCGTCCGTGAGCATCTGCTCGCAGGCAGGCAGCCAAGCAACAACCTGCGCTCTTATTAGAGCGCACCCCCCTCCCTTGCAGTGAGGGCAGAATAACACATCGATCAACCGCCTGCTTGACCTGCGCGTGCCCTGACCACAGCCAACTGCCGCAGCCGATGAAGATCGGACGTGGGCATGCACGTGAGCAATCTACTGACTTTGTGCTCTTTGCGCTCCTGCCCCTATCCATCTCCCCATCCCTATCCCCAGCCGATGATCGCCCGCTGCCCTCCCCCTGCGCTCGACTGCCGCTCTACTCGCCGCTGCCGACTCTTCAAAGGCCAACACTCGCGATGGAAGGCACGACCTTCTATCTTCCCCAACCAACCACGCCACATGCCCTCTACCCACCCACAAGCCCCCCTCTCCTTCGAACTGCCCACCATGTGGCAATCCTCGTCACACCCGACTCTTCGTCAGCCGTGTTTTTCTTGACACTGTGGCGGAGGCGATAATTGCCAACGCACGACGGCGAGGGCAAGGGAGAAGGGAGAAGACGGCAGACGCGACTTGCAACAGAAACATGCAAGCCACCACTATGTTTGCACTTGCTGCCACGGCCATGTACGCATGTTGCGCGCCTTCCGCCCCTCCCCGTGTCCTTCCGTCTGTTCTTCCACACACTCACGTCCTCCCTTCCTCCCGTCTCGTAGGCTTGCGCTTGTGGCTTTGGTCGCAGCTGGCGGGATGGACCCGCGGAACCAGGAGGCGTTTTACGCGTCGATGATGCCCGCGTCGCGCGATACGGGCAAGCCACTGCCATTGACGCCTGCCGAGGAGGCTATGGTGGCCAAGGCGTCGCGGAAGGATGTCAACGGGTGGATCTATGTCAACATCTCGGGCGACCCGTACGAGATGGGCTTCCAGAACGGATACACCATGGCCAAGGAGTGGGCGGCGGCGGTGCAGGCGTACGAGTACATGACGCTGCAGACGACCGGCATGACGTATCAGTTCTTTGTCGACAAGGCCAACGAGATGCAGGCCCACCTCATCACCGACGAGTACATGCAGGAGATGCAGGGCATGGCCGACGGCGCCACCAAGGCCGGCGTCCGCGCCACCCTCGCCGACATTGTCGGGTGGAACGCGTACATGGGCCTGACCGGCTACTGGTGGCCCACTGTTGTCAGCAAGTATGCGTCAGCCAAGAACGACGGCGCCCGCTTCTCCACCTCGCACTGCTCGGCCTTTGTGGCCACCGGCTCGGCCACCGCCGACGGCAAGATCGTCATCGGGCACGAGACTTTTACCTCGTTCTGGAACGGTGCCTTTATGAACGTCATGCTCTCGCTCAAGCCGACCTCGGGCAACGCCATCCTCATGCAGACCTCTTATCTGTACCTCTCGTCCATGACCGACTTTTGGCTCAACTCGGGCGGCCTCGTCGTGACCGAGACCACCCTCGCTGGCTTCCAGGGCTTTGACACCGCGGGCATTCCCGAGTTTATTCGCGTCCGTAATGCCACTCAGTACGCGTCCACCATCGACGAGTGGATCGCCATCATGGAGGGCGGGAACAACGGCGGGTACGCCAACTCTTGGCTCCTCGCCGACATTCACTCGAACGAGATTGCCGAGTACGAGCAGGGCCTCACCTACACCTACACCAACAAGCTTGCCGACGGCTACATCTTTGGTGACAACGTCGCCAACTCGCCCGAGATTCGCAACCTCGAGTGTGCCGACACCGGCTTCTCCGACGTCCGCCAGCAGACCGGTGCCCGCCGCACCCGCTGGCCGCAGCTCCTCAATGGCCACTACGGCAACATCTCCGTCGCCGCCGGCCAGTCCATGCTCGGCGACACCTACGATGTCTACCTCAAGAAGGAGAACCCCAGCTCGCGCTGCATCTGCGGCATGTACGACGTCGACCCGCAGTACTACGTTTCGGACCCCAACGCCGTGTGGAACGTTCCCTTCACCCCTGCCGGCTCGGTCGACGGCAAGGTCACTTCGGCCGACATGGCCGCCCGAATGGAGATGTCCGCCATCTTTGGCCGCGCCAACGGCGCTCCCTTTGACGCCGATGCCTTTATCGCTGACAACCCGCAGTGGGCCTGGCAGAAATCGGTCCTCACTTCGCGCCCGTCGCAGCCGTGGACCACCTTTGCCGGTGCACATTAGCAGCAACAGCACCACCACCAACCACTATCACTATCACCATTATCATCATCATCATCACCACATTCTTCCCCTTCACTTTGTTTAAACACTCTTGTCACACACGCATGTCCACGGCATCCCTTCGGCTGCATCTGCCGCTGCCGCTGTTTGCTCCCCAAATGCGCGCGCGCCCAAATGCACACACCCCAGCCTCCCACCCCCCACCCCCCCACCCACACACACACCATATACCCGCCATGTCTACCCTCGCCCGACTCCGCCGTGCGGCCGCGGCTGCACCTCATCCGCCGTCGTCGACAACCTTGGAAGAACAGACCCGCGCTCATTTGGCCACTCTCCTCGCGCCGCAACCGTCTCATGATGCGGGCGAGATCCGCGACAATGATGGGGCACCAGGGACAACGACAGGCCTAGCCATTCCGCGGTTCCATTTTCCGTCGGCACCGGAATCGCCGGCGGCGGCTCTGCTCCATCGCGAGGCGAGGCTGCGCTTTCTCGGCAGGATGATCGACCAGCTGGCTGATGGCGAGGCGCTCGAGCTCCTCTGGTCAGCTCTTGCCAACGAGGCCACCGTCGGCTTTCCGGATCCAGCCTCCGAGTCTGGAGCAAGCGACGGCGACGGCGACGATGCCGGGCGTGACAAGCTGGACATCCTCGGCCTGCCGCGTGCACCCGAGGACGCGCCAGACTCGGAGCTGATGATCGACTACGCCGGGTACAACGCAGCGGCGCGTGTACTCGAGCCCAAGGTCGCCGCGCTGCTCACGCCGGCCGCTTTCTATCGGTTCCGGTCGGATCCGCTTGGTCGGGTTCCTGTCGAGCTCGTGTACGAGTACGCCGTCGGCCGGGCCTCGCTCCGCAAGACCCGCATCATGCTCGCCGCCCACGACACCGAGGGCTCGGGCTACCTCACCGAGGTCGACATGGAGCGGTTCATCATGCAGTCTGTGAAGGACTTGCCGTGCCTGGCGGCGCTCGATCCGACCTTTGAGGTCTTCTACGTCTGTACCGCTGTCCGCAAGTTTATGTTCTTCCTCGACCCGCTCCGCATGGGCCGGGTGGCCATTAAGTCCATCCTCCTCTCGCCGGTCCTCTCCGAGTTTTTTGAGCTCGAGGACCAGCCAGCCGAAGCCGCGCTGGTTCCCGACGAAATCGAGCGTTCGCGCGGCGCGTCGGGTGCGCCATCGGGCCCGCCGACGAACTGGTTCTCGCTCTTCTCGGCCCGGCGCATTTACGCCGACTACCTCCGGCTCGACACTGACCAGAACGGCATGCTCTCGCGGAGCGAGCTTGCCGCCTTTGGCTCTCGCACCCTCACGCCGACCTTTTTGGACCGGGTCTTTGAAGAGTGCCACACCTACGGAGGCGAGATGGACTTTAAGACCTACGTCGACTTTGTCCTCGCCATGGAGAACAAGTCCGAGCCTCAGGCGCTCTCGTGGCTCTTCCGCATCCTTGACATCTCCAAGACCGGAGCACTCTCGTACTTTGAGCTCAACGTGTTCTTCAAGGACGTGCTCGCTGAGATGGCCGCGGCAGGCTATCCACTTGTGCGCAAAGAGGACGTCATGGGCGAGATCTTTGACATGGTCAAGCCGGCACACCCGACCCGGATCACCCTCGACGACCTGATTGCCTCGGGCGTCGGAGGGACCGTCGTCAACATTCTCACCGACGTTGCCGGCTTTTGGGCATACGACAACCGTGAGATGCTCCTCTCGACTTGAGAGACAAAGAACACAATAAGCGCGTTACACCATGTCGGGCGTGCCGGGCATCATGGCAAACACATCGTGCTCGTCGTCGTCGTCGCTCTCAAACACATCCGAGTCATACGTGTCGAGCGTGTCGCCGGCGTCGTCGGTGTTGGTCGACGTCATCCACGACCACGCGGCCTCCACGTCGCCGCCGCCGCTCCCGCCGCACCCCGACGACGTCGCCGCCGCCGGTGGGGAGAGAAAGCCGCCGGGTGCCGACGACGCGGTGGCCTCGGGCCGCCGTCGCCGCCGCCGCCGTCGCCTCGGTGAGTGTGCGCCATCGCTCACCCTCGCCACAAACTGCTTCCGCCGCAGCTTTTCCAGGTACGCGGCGATGACCGCCACCCGCTCCATGACGGCGTCAAAGACCACGTGGTGTTCGGCCGGCGAAAAGTAGCGGAACAGCTGGACATCGCCCTTGCCGGGCTCGTACTTGTACATGAAAAGTCGCCTCACGTCGTTGGTCTGGAACTCCAGAATGCGCGGAAAGTTGTGCTTGTACTGCAGCGTCAGCTGCGGCGCCGCAGGCAGCTTGGCCCGCTTCCCGTCACTGGCTCCACTCCCGCCGGCAAGCGGCTTGATGAGCCAGGTCATGATGGCGTCGCGCCCGATGACTACCTGCACCGACCGCATCCGGCCCGACGGGAGGACCTCCTCCATGAGGTACGCCTTGGACTCGAGATCAAGCTCGGAGAGCAGCGTACCGAGCGCTCGCGCCTGCGACTTGGTCGGGCCCATCGGGTGCCGTCCGCTCCCGCCGCCGCTCCCGCTCACCGCCGCCGCCGACGACGACAGCGACGAGATCGACGAAATTGACGAGTCGTCCGAGTCCGAGCCCGAGCCCGAGACAAACGACGAGCTCCGCGAGTACCGCTCCGACGCCACGAGCGACGAGCCACGTGATGGGATCGACGGCGGCGGCGCAACCGGCCGCGGCGAGCCGCCGCTCAGGCTCGCGGCCCACCCGCCCATACTAGGCGCTGACGACGCCCGCGGCATCTCGTTCAACACTCGCCCTGCTCCGGTCGCAAGCGGCGCAAGCACCGGGCTCGCCCGCGACCCAAACTCACATGAGCCAGTCCCGGCCCCGCCCATCGCTTTGGGCGACCGCGGCGGAATCATCGCCCGTGCCGAAGCCTCGGGCGTCGGCGAGAGCGTCTCGCGCCGCGGTCGCGGCGGCGGCCTCCGATGGCCGCCGCCGCCGCCAGACCCGCCATCAGCGGCGGTCTCTGCAATGCCCACAGGCACCGGCGGCAGGCTCCGTTCATCGTCGTCACTGCTCTCGGTAAAGGCCTCACTCTTGCCCGCTACCGCCACCGACGCGGCAGCAGCAGCAGCAGCCACCATGGCCGCGCTCAGCTCGGACGATGAGTGCGCCGACGATGCGGTCGATGACCTCCCTCGACCGCTCGACCCTGTCGACGCCACCACCTTTGTCCGCGTCCGGATTCGGACCTTGGTCCGATGACCGCGCGAGGTCGACGAGGTTGATCTCGAGCGAGAGACCAGCGAATCACTTCGTTCGATGATGCGCACAGGTTGCGAGGGCGAGGAAGGCGCAGCTGGCAGAGGTGTCAAAGGAGAATGTGTCTTGACGGCTATCGGCATCATTAGGCGGAGGGGATGGGCTGGAATTGTCAAGGGCAGATGGTGGTGGTAGAGCAGATGGTGGTGGCAGTGGTGGTGGTGGCGGTGATGATGATGATGATGATGGTGACCTTGCTTCTGGTGGTGGTGATGGTCCTGGCCTTGCCGTACCGTCATGGCTGTGGGCAGACGGTGGGGGACTTGTACTAAGAGCCCACATGCTTACGCCACCCGCACACACACACACTCTCTCTCTCTCTCGCACACACACACACACTCTATGTGTGTATGTATGTATGTATGTATGTGGTCGGACGGGTGTGGTCGCTCGTGGTGTGGCTCCAACCTGGGCTCTCCTTGCCTCACTTCCCCACAACACTCGTCGTCCACCTGAAAAGCTGTCGTCGACTGGCAAAGAGCCGAGAGTGCCTTTCGTCGGTAATGGTCGCTGCCGGTGGTAAAAGTCGCCGACCACCACGCCAAAAAGGCGAGCAGATTCAGAGTACGGCAGACGGCTGACAGGTATGTGTGTGTGTGCGTGTGTGTGTGTGTGCGTGTGGCTTGGCTAAACAGAGAGCGTTCAATGCACGGGCGATGACAGCAAGGTCCCTACGCGAGAAGAGTCCAGCGTGTCAGAAGGCCCGCACCCGCTGATGCACGGGGGCACGGGAGAGAAGCTGGCACGTCGGTCGATTAGGACGACGACTCCTCCTCCGAGTCCTCCTCCTCGGACTCGTCGTAGTCCTCCGAGTCCTCCTCGGAGTACTCCTCAGACTCGTCGGACGAGTCGTCGGACGACGAAGCGGCCTTCTTGCCCTTGCCCTTGCCCTTGCCCTTGGCGGCCTTGGCAGCCTTCTTGCCCTTGGCGGCCTTGGACGACTTGCCCGAGGCGCGCGACGAGCCACGGCGCGAGTCGGCAGCCGAGCCACCGCAGCAGCCGCCGGAGGCAGCCTTCTGCGACGAGCGGCCCGAGGTGCCTGTCATTTTAGCCATCCGGTAGACATTCCACAGGTGAGTTTTGCTTGCGTGCGTGCCCGGAGTCGCCGACGGAGCAAAAAAATTGTTCGAGTCCCCGCGCAAAAAAAAAATGTCCGACAAACGCGCGCGCGGCTCAGCTGCGAATTTTGTTTTGTTCGGTCGCCAAACGACCGCCAAACGACCGAGTGCAGCCGTGGGAAGAAAATTCATAGCCTGAGGGGGGCGGCGAGACTGCTGGCGCTGTCGCGCAGGGAAACGCAATGCGGAGAATGGGGACAGGTCTTCGACGCGTAGCGGGAGGAGGGCGTGGGTTGGGGAGTGTGGGAGCGCTGGGCAACGAGCAGCGCGCTGTAGAGCGGCGCTGGGAGAAGCGGGTAGGGGCGCCAAAAAAACGGCCGGCTGATCCTCTTGGCCGCCGCCGGCACTGGCCGCGGTTAGACAAGCCAAGGGGAGGGGGTATACTGGGCAGCAAGGGACGTACGGGCGGACTTGCGGGACGAGGACTTGGCCTTCGACTTGGACTTGGAGGCAGCGGCCTTAGCCTTGCCCTTGGCCTTGGAGGACGAGGCCTTAGCCTTGCCCTTGGCCTTGGAGGCAGACTTGGACGAGCGGGACTTGGACTTGGAAGCCATAGTAAATGAAGATGTGTGTTGCGAGAACCGGTCAAATTGTTGCAGCCAACGTCCAACCGAAGCAATCCGAGGGCCTCATCCATCCTCACCCTCATCCATGTCTTTGGAAGAACTGGGGGGGAGGAGAGGAGAGGATTCGAGACTTCGATTCGAACAAATGCTGGCTAGGGCATGAGCTACGACTAGAGCACGTTCAAGTCATGGTACAATCCTCTCTTGCTCCCGCCTTGCCATGCCTACTACCCATTCCCTCATACTCGCACTCTGCCTGCTCTCGGCTGCTTGGCTGGTGTCGGCGACGCCAACCTGGCGAGGCGGCGTGGTGGCCTTTACGCCGACTCCGTACACGGCGACAGCCAACGCGACGCAGGTGGCGGCGAGCAACCTGGCGGCATATGCCGACGCGGCAGCGGCGGCGGCGGCGGCAGACGTCGAGCTCCTGGTCTATCCCGAGTTTGGCGTCTCGTCTGGCGAGGTCTTCTCTGGCTCGGCCGCCGATCAGCGGGCGGCGCTGACGGCCTTTGCCCAGCCGCTGCCGTCGCAGGCCGCCATCGCTGCTGCTGCTGCGGGCGGTCAGCCGATGATGCCGTGCGGGGACGCCCGCTTTGACTCTGCGTGGCAGACCCAGCAGCTGGCGTGCATCGCCGCCCGTACTCGTCTCTGGCTCGTTGCCAACCTCGTCGAGGCCGATGGCGACAAGCTGTACAACGCTGATGTCGTGCTCGACGCCACCGGTGCCCTCGTCGCCAAGTACCGCAAGTCGCACGTCTGGTTCCGGAAGGCCTACGACGAGCCGGTTGTCCCGGACCTTGTCTCGTTCAACGCCACCTGGGGCGGCGCCCCGCGTGCTGTCGGCATGATGATCTGCTTCGACATTGCCTTTCACTCTCCCGGCACCGTCCTCGTCGACCAGGGCATCCGCATCTTCCCCTATGCCGTCGCCCAGGGCCTTGTCGGTCCGGCCATCGTCAAGACCTGGTCCGCTCTCCATGGCACCACCGTCCTCGCCGCCAACGAAGGCGGCCATGTCTCCATCTATGTCGCTGGCGTAGCGGCTGCCACCACTGCTGCTCCTGCTGGCCGCGCCACTGTAGTCTATGCTGATCTCGACACTGTTTAGTCCTTAACGGTACATAAAACCCAGGAGGACAGCGCATCGCTCGTCTGTGATCGCGCGGGCGAGCCGTGGCGTAAACGGAGCCTGCCGAGCAGTCGCTCTGCTGGCTTGACACGGTGAGCCGCGCGGACGTGAACTGCCGTCGCAAGCTCGCGTTAGAGTAAAGTTCCTTGTCTGTCTTCGCATGGCGAGCCGCCACCCAAACTACCCGTACGGATGCGGACGCACGCTCAACTCGCGCCACTCATCCAGGCCACATGGCAGCGACCGCCGAGACCGACGCCCTCATGCGTTTCATGTATGGTGGCCGCCTTCCTCCCACCCGTGTCCTTCCATGGCTGTACATCTCGGACATGACGACGGCAAAGTCGTTGACCATGCTCAACGAGGCGTCGATAACTCGCGTCGTGGTCGCCACCGCGCCCGACTCGTGCGGCTTCCCTCACGCCCAGCATGGCATCGAGTACATGCGGGTGGCCATCGACGATGATGCCGATGCAGACATCGCCAGCTTGCTCACTCGTCGTCTGTTTCGCTTCATCTGCTCCTCGCAGGCGCCGGAGCAATCAGTTCTTGTCCACTGCGAGGGCGGCATCTCTCGATCGGCCTCGATCATCGTCGCCGTCCTCATGCTGGGTGCGAGCCTCGACTACGATGCTGCGCTTGCTTTTCTTCGCCGCTCCCGCCGGCTTGCTACACCCAATCCCGGCTTTGACGCTGCGCTTCGGGCGTGGGCTGACTCGCCCGAGTTTACGACACTCGCATCAGAGTTTGACGTTGTCCTCGATGTCGACAACGACGCACGCAGCGACGAGAGCGACGGGCGCTAATGCACTCCGACATGTGCCGGCTGCTCAACATTCAATCCATGGCGACTGCGCTACAGCTGGAGCAGCGGCGCCGGCTCGCGCGTCTCTCTAGCCCGCGGCTCGGGCGTGGTGGCGTTCGGGCCGGCGATGCGCGGAACGTGTGGTGGCGGTGTGGTGACGGCCTTGGATGATGCCATGCTCGCCTGCGCCTGAGCGAGAAAAGCCTCAAAGTCGTCCTCGATCGAGTCTGCGGGCGAGGTGCCGGCCCAGGTGTCGGGAGCGCCCAGTGCGTCCTCGACATCCTGGTCGGCGAGGCCATCCAGTGAAAACTCCTTGCTCGATGTCTGTGCGTCGCCAAAGACGTCGACAACCGCCGGTGACGCCCGACGTCCATCGCTGCTTTCTTCAGCCGCCGACGGAGCCGCCGCCGCTGCTGCCGCCCCCGCCCCCGCCACTTCCCCCGACCCCGCCGCCGCCGCCGCCGCCGCCGCCGCCGCCTTGGCTGTCGCTGCCTCGTCCGCCGCGAGCGCCGCGCGCTGTGCATCCAGAAACGCATCCTCCTCCAGCATGTCGTCCTCCATCCGCGCTGCACGCTGCAGCTCTTGTGCATCATCCAGCGACAGCTTGAGCGTCAGCAGGGATATCTGCCTCTGCGTTAGCGGCGCAGCGTCATCCAACCAGTCGTCATCGCCCTCGCCGTCCGAAGTCGATCCCGCCGTCAACGGTAGCAGTTGCGCTATCCACCCCCCCCCCCCCCCCCGAACCATCCCAACACATTTTAGCCCATCCCCCAGCACCCCATCCCACCCATCACCCCCCATCACCCCCCATCACCCCCATCACGTGACCCGCCAGCCATGTTGCGCACACAGCCGGCACCAACCGACCACCGCCCACACGGACCACACACGCACCCATACACCAAGACCACACACAGACAAGCAAACCATAAGCCACACGCACGCACACGCACACACACACACACACACACACCACCACCACCACCAACATCATCATCATCATCATAAGTGCCTCCTTCCCTCCCTCCCCACCAACGCCACCGACGCCTCCTTCCACCACTCGCCAACGACCCGCAGGCACCACCACCACACACACACACACACACACACACACACACACACACACACACACACACACACACATACACACACACACACACACACATACGTACCTGTCTCATACCCGGGGCCATACTCGTGCTTGGGATACGGGCGTTTGTTGCAGAGCCCGAAACACTGTCCCATTCGCCTGATTCGTCCGGCTGTCGTCTCTCCCGCTCTCCGCCACAAAGACGAGTGCTTGCCACCGTCGCCATCACGACCACGATACGCTGTTGTGCCGACATGCCCCGGGCTTTGCCATCGAGCAAGACACACATTGCAGGACCGGTGATTGTGTATGCGCTATCGCTCACGGCCCAGACAGCCAGTAGACCAGCTGTCGTGAGAGCTCCGGGCCGACAGAGAGGTTGAAGACGCAGAGATGGTGGCGGAGGCTCGAGGTGATGACGGCGCCCTCGCCTAGCACAATTAACGCCTGGTATGTGAGCACCATGCCGGCGTACGTTACCAGCATGCCGGGATCTGGCTCGCTCGGCTGCGGCAGGTCCCACTCGCAGGTTCCGCGGCCAGCCGTCGTCAGCACTGCCATCGCTGCCGCGCAGGTCTCGAGCGCCCGCATCGCGCAGTACCCGGTGTGGCTTGACTCGGCGAGGACGCCCAGCTCTGCGCCAGCTGCATACGCGTCGAGCGCCCCGGCAAACGCAGCAGCAACGTCGGTCGTCTGCTCGAGCCCAAAGCCCTCCATCGCCGCCACCAGCTCGGGCAGCGGCTCAGCACCGCTTCCAGAGTCGACCACAAAGCACCCGTACTGCTCCTGGCGCGCCAGCGTGCTCGCCGCCACCGCCGACGCAGACACCCACCGATACGAGACGGGACATAGGAGCTCCGCTGGTGCAAACCGGAGCTTGTATTGCATCCGCGCATTGGTAGGCACGTAGTAGCCCATGAGGTAGTGCGCAAACTCGGCGCTGCGCCGCTGGACCCACCGCATCTCGTACATCGCTGAGATCAGACCAGGCGAGAGGTGCCGGATCGCCGGGTCGTAGAAGCAGTAGCACGAGACAAACGCGCCCGGCAGTAGATCAGCCACGCACACCATGACCAGCTCGCCGTCGAGCCGGTGCTCAAAATGGTATGTCCCGTACTCGGACACCACATCCAGCGTTGCGTTGCTCTCGTTGTAGCCGCCACTGACGCTGCTGCCCTCACCCGCCGCAACCTCGTCTGCGGCCCCAACGCCCTCGCTCCACCTTCCCCCATCTTGCCCACAGTCTCGATCGGCGACACTGCCGCGTACGCAGAGCCGGACTCGAACCGCGACACCGACGGCGACCTGTTGAGTGGTGTCTCGACCAGGAACCGGGTGTAACCCGTCGGCGACGTCGACGTGTCGTCATGCACCCCAGCCTGGTACTTGACATACAGCTGGTATGCCTCTGTCGAGAACCGTGCCTTGCAGCAGCTTACCGTCCATCGTCCAAAGCCCTCACCACCCGCAGAGCAACCCGCTCCATCACCAGCCGCAGCCTCCAGCTCCGGTCGCTCTTTGATGGCCTTGACAAACTTGCGCCACTTGCCGCGCAGGTCTTTGATGGACGCCATGACCGAGCGTCAGCTCTGATCTGATACTGTGGACAACAAGCAGGAGCATTGACCGGGAGATAGACCCAAGTACCAGATCTTGCCCAGCCCCGATTAAGCAGCCTCAGCATGGCCTCGGCCGACAGCTCCCTCGCCAGCATACCGCGAGCTACCCTCGTCCCCTCGCTCCCGCAATACGGACAGTCTCGGACATACTCTCCACGGTACCGCACGTGGTTCATCTCGGCCCTGCCCCTCTCCCTTCTCTCCTATTCTCTCGCCCTCGAGCGCCCTGCCTCGCTCTGTTCCCGCTCGCTGCCGCCGGTCCTCGCACTCGTCACGCCCGAGTCGCGTGTTGCCGCCCTCCAGCTCCCGCCTCTCGCCCACTCGCTCACACTTTGCCCACTCGTCGTCGACCTGAAAAGGATTTTTGCTTTCACTCGCATCGTCTACAGCGCCTACTCACCACCGGCCGGAACCCGATCCAGACATGGATGCCGATGTCGAGTCGCCAGGGACGGCGATCTTGACCCGGCGCCGGGTCGTCGTCGTCGTCGCGGCCTCGTCGCCAGAGATCGAGTACGACTCGGACCACGAGGAGTTGCGGACAATCCGCCGCCGCCGCTTCACGACGGCGCCGCCGTCTGCGGCTTGCGAGACGACCTTGACACGCCGCTTTTGCTTGGTCCACTCATCGCCGTCGGCTGAGTCCTCGGACTTGATCACCGCCCGACGCCGCACCTTGCGCCGCAGCGTGTCGTCGTCGCTACCAGAATCCGATTGCGACCGCGAGACCGAGCGTGACACGCGAATCTTGCGCTTGACAAGTGTCTTGCCATCAACCTTGACCGCGCCGTCCCTGCCCAGCCCAGCCGCTGCACGTACCTCGGATGACGACTCGGTCAACGTATGCACCGTCTTGGCTGCGGAGCGACTCGGTTCGTCGCTCAACTTGGAGCCAGAGCTCGAGTCAGAGCTCGAGCTCTTTGGTGCCGAGGTGAGCGAGCTGCTCGAGCTTGACGAGTCCGACGGGATCTTCGAGAGAGTAGGGTGGAAGACCGAGCTCGTCGACTGGCGATCAAGCCCGGTCGAGGTAGTGAACGTAGTCGTCGACGAGTATGTCGCAAGCGTCGTCGACGTTCCATGGTCGACAACCGACGAAGTCATGATCTGGGTCGAGCCCATGCCCTCTTGGCTGGACTCCTCATACAGGACCTTGGCCTCGTCAAAGTACTCGCGGCTCTCGCGGAAGTACACCGCCGCCACGCAGCAGCAGATGCAGCAGCAGATGAACAGCAGGCATGAGAGCACAAAGATCCACCACCAGTCGCCGCGGTTGCGGAACGAGCGCACCGCCGCAGACACCTCGTCGTCTTCCACAATCGTCACCGTCAGGCGCGCCGCATCAGCACGCCGCTCGCCATTGACCACCGTTGTGATTTCCACCTCGAACGTCTCGTCGCCCTCAATCACGTCGTCGCCGACCAGGTAGATCGGAACCGTGATCGAGGTCTGTCCCGGAGGGATCACCACATCGATGGTCATCGTCCCCGTCTCGGGGTCAAACCCGACCACATCCGACGGGTCCGCAAACGCCCCGTCGCCTTCAGAGAACACAATCCGGAGGCTGACAACAACAGACTCGAACGAGTTCGCCTCCAGCTCGATCGTGATGTTGACCCTGTTCTTGGCCGAGTTGCCAGAGACCGTGCCTTCGGGGCTCGAGCTCTGCGTCGCAGCCAGCTTGACACCAGGCTGTGCGTCGTCGTTCGGAATCGTCACGTTGGCATTAAGCGGCGCGATAGCAGGAGCGTCTGGCAGCGTGAACGCCAGGTCGAGAACCTCATCGCGCTCATAGTCGATGTCACCAACAACCACCACAGACGCGTTGTATGCCACAGTGTTGGGCGGGATGACCAGCGTGGTACCTCCCGTAGCCGTATCGCGGGCCACGCCATCGGTGCCGAGCGTCGCCGTGCTCGTCGACCGCTGCTGGGTCTCGACCCGCATCTCGCGCTCCACCGGCCGGCTCAGCTGCAGGCCGATGACAACCTCGGTCTCGTCGCCAACATTGCCCTCCACCACGTCAAAGGCAACGTTGCTCGAACCAGAGCCGCTGGCGCCAGTCACTGTTCCAATCAAGATCGGCACCCCGCCGGACTCTTCGACAAACACGGTGGCCGTTCGGTTATCAGCCGGCGCGAGTGATGCCCCGGTAGCTGATGTGATCATGACCTCAAACGACTCGTCCGGATCATACCACTCGTCGGCAAGGACCGTGACGTTGAAACGCCCGCGCGTGCTGCCACCCGGAATCGTCACCGTCACCGGCGAGTCCACAAAGTCGACCCCCGCAGTTGCCAGCCCACCGGTGATCGCCGACCGCGCAACCGTGACGTCTACAGCCCGATCTACGGGGTGAGAGAGCACGACCTCAAAGAAGCCCACACTTTCTCCGCCAGGAGTCACCGGCTCGACCACAATCAGCGAGTCGCGATCCAGCCAGGCCATCGTGTCATCGTTGGTAATCGTGACTGACACGTTCGCCGCGTTGGTCTCGCCGTAAAAGTCACCCACGAGGCCGAGCGTAAGCACCTCATCGTTCTCAGCCTCGTCATCGCCAGAAACAACAATCGACACGTTGTACTTTGTCGCCAGTGCAGGCACTGACGGTTCAGCGCGACTAAGGGTCCCAATCACAGTGGCGTCGGACGGAAGCTCCGCCGACGATGCGGGATCCAGCGCAGTTCGAAGGTCAATCGCGTGCTCCGACACCCGCGAGAGGGTCAGCTCCATCACGAGCTCGTTAGTCGCCGGCGCGTCGCCTTCGCCAGTGATAACACCAACATTCGCGGTATCCTGGCCCGATACGCCCGCAGTATCTCCGTCCACTAGCCGCGCCACAAAGGTAGGCGCCGGGCCAGAGTCGGCAATCGTGACCACCGTCGTGTCTGCCACACCGATCAACGCACCGGCCGTGGACGTACCGGTCAGCTTGACATCGAACGTCTCGCCGCCGTCGTACCATGCGTCCGCGGCCACAACCGCATTGTACACTGCGCTCGTCGACCCGGCTGGGATCGTCACCGTCGTCGTCTCGACCGTAAAGTCGGTTCCGCCCGTCGCGAGCGAGCCCGACGACACGCTCGTCGCCACATCCACCACGACGTCGTACGACGCCGTCGTGTCCATCGTCACCGTGATCGGCACGTTGACCGTCCCCGATCCGGGCTCGGTCGCTGCAGCCGTCCCGGCCGCCATCGTCACCACCGCCGCGTCATCGTTGGTGATCGTCGCGGTCACGTTGACCACGTCAGCCGCCAGTTCCGCGCCGCCGTAGTTGGCGATAAGGCCAAGGTCGAGCACCTCGGTCGGCTCGAGCACCCCGTCGCCCGACACCACAACAGACACCTGGTGTGTCGTCGCAAGCGCCGGGATCGTCATCGGGCTTCCCGTCCGCGCCACAGTGTCAACAATCGTCGCGTCGGACGGCACATCCGCCGTCGACGTCACGCCATCGACCTCGACAACGAGTCCAGCCGCGTACTCGGATGGCCGTGACAGCGCCAGCTCGACCACAAGCTCGTTGGTCGTCGACGCCGCACCCTCGGGCCCAGTCACAGACAGTGCATCCGTCCCGTCGCCCGACACAGCGGTCGTCGTTCCGCCGACCACCGTCGCGGTCAGCACCGGCGCCGGTCCCGAGTCGGCAATCGTCACAACCGTCGTGTCTGCCACGCCCACGGAAACGCCAGGGGTAGACGTGCCGGTCAGCTTAACATCGAACGTCTCGCCGCCGTCGTACCATGCGTCCGCGCCACAGTCGCGTTGTACACTGCGCTCGTCGACCCAGCTGGGATCGTCACCGTCGTCGTCTCGACGGTAAAGTCGGTCCCGCCCGTCGCGAGCGAGCCCGACGACACGCTCGTCGCCACATCCACCACAACGTCGTACGACGCCGTCGTGTCCATCGTCACCGTGATCGGCACGTTGACCGTCCCCGATCCCGGCTCGGTCGCTTCAGCCGTCCCGGCCGCCATCGTCACCACGGCCGTGTCGTCATTGGGCAACGTGACCGTCGCGTTGAGGGTCGCCGCGACCTGGTAGTACGAGGCGACCATCGCCACGTCAAGCACCTCATCAGTCTCTAGCACTGCATCGCCATTGACGACAAGCGAGACCTGGTAGGACGTCGCGAGCGAGGGAACGGTCGGGCCAGTCCGCGACACAGTGCCCACGATGTCGACATCGTTCACGATGTCTGACGTCGAAGTGGGGCTAGTAACCAGCTGGAGGCTAGTGGGGTGCTCGGCCGGTCGCGAGAGCGTCACATCCAGTACAATCTCGTTGGTCGCTGGTGCATCGCCCTCTGTAGCGGTGGTAATAGCGAGATCGTTGGTGCCAGTGCCGGTCACACCAGTGACTGCCCCGCTCGAAACAGTTGCGACCATCGTCGGCGCCGGTCCCGAGTCAATGATGGTAACCACCGTCGTGTCCTGCAAGCCAGTTGTAGCTGGCTCCGACACACCCGTAATTGCGACGTCGAACGTCTCACCCCCATCGTACCATGCGTCCGCGGCAATTGATGCGTTGTACACCACACTTCTCGAGCCAGAAGGAATGACCAGCGTCACCGTCTCGGCAACAAAGTCGGCCCCACTCGTCACAAGTGAGCCTGACGACGGCG
>NW_013657671.1:551063-552868 GCF_000142905.1 Thecamonas trahens ATCC 50062 | reverse complement strand
TCGCGAGCGAGCCCGACGACACGCTCGTCGCCACATCCACCACGACGTCGTACGACGCCGTCGTGTCCATCGTCACCGTGATCGGCACGTTGACCGTCCCCGATCCGGGCTCGGTCGCTGCAGCCGTCCCGGCCGCCATCGTCACCACCGCCGCGTCATCGTTGGTGATCGTCGCGGTCACGTTGACCACGTCAGCCGCCAGTTCCGCGCCGCCGTAGTTGGCGATAAGGCCAAGGTCGAGCACCTCGGTCGGCTCGAGCACCCCGTCGCCCGACACCACAACAGACACCTGGTGTGTCGTCGCAAGCGCCGGGATCGTCATCGGGCTTCCCGTCCGCGCCACAGTGTCAACAATCGTCGCGTCGGACGGCACATCCGCCGTCGACGTCACGCCATCGACCTCGACAACGAGTCCAGCCGCGTACTCGGATGGCCGTGACAGCGCCAGCTCGACCACAAGCTCGTTGGTCGTCGACGCCGCACCCTCGGGCCCAGTCACAGACAGTGCATCCGTGCCTGCACCCGACACAGCGGTCGTCGTTCCGCCGACCACCGTCGCGGTAAGCACCGGCGCCGGTCCCGAGTCGGCAATCGTGACCACCGTCGTGTCTGCCACGCCCACGGAAACGCCAGGGGTAGACGTGCCGGTCAGCTTGACGTCGAACGTCTCGCCGCCGTCGTACCATGCGTCTGCGGCCACAACCGCGTTGTACACTGCGCTCGTCGACCCGGCTGGGATCGTCACCGTCGTCGTCTCGACCGTAAAGTCGGTTCCGCCCGTCGCGAGCGAGCCCGACGACACGCTCGTCGCCACATCCACCACGACGTCGTACGACGCCGTCGTGTCCATCGTCACCGTGATCGGCACGTTGACCGTCCCCGATCCGGGCTCGGTCGCCGCAGCCGTCCCGACCGCCATCGTCACCACCGCCGCGTCATCGTTGGTGATCGTCGCGGTCACGTTGACCACGTCAGCCGCCAGTTCCGCGCCGCCGTAGTTGGCGATAAGGCCAAGGTCGAGCACCTCGGTCGGCTCGAGCACCCCGTCGCCCGACACCACAACAGACACCTGGTGTGTCGTCGCAAGCGCCGGGATTGTCATCGGGCTTCCCGTCCGCGCCACAGTGTCAACAATCGTCGCGTCGGACGGCACATCCGCCGTCGACGTGGCGCCATCGACCTCGACAACGAGTCCAGCCGCGTACTCGGATGGCCGCGACAGCGCAAGCTCGACCACAAGCTCGTTGGTCGTCGACGCCGCGCCCTCGGGCCCAGTCACAGACAGTGCATCCGTCCCGTCGCCCGACACAGCGGTCGTCGTTCCGCCGACCACCGTCGCGGTCAGCACCGGCGCCGGTCCCGAGTCGGCAATCGTCACAACCGTCGTGTCTGCCACGCCCACGGAAACGCCAGGGGTAGACGTGCCGGTCAGCTTAACATCGAACGTCTCGCCGCCGTCGTACCATGCGTCCGCGGCCACAGTCGCGTTGTACACTGCGCTCGTCGACCCAGCTGGGATCGTCACCGTCGTCGTCTCGACGGTAAAGTCGGTCCCGCCCGTCGCGAGCGAGCCCGACGACACGCTCGTCGCCACATCCACCACAACGTCGTACGACGCCGTCGTGTCCATCGTCACCGTGATCGGCACGTTGACCGTCCCCGATCCCGGCTCGGTCGCTTCAGCCGTCCCGGCCGCCATCGTCACCACGGCCGTGTCGTCATTGGGCAACTGACCGTCGCGTTGAGGGTCGCCGCGACTGTAGTACGAGGCGACATCGCCACGTCAAGCACTCATCAGTCTCTAG
>NW_013657671.1:550024-550963 GCF_000142905.1 Thecamonas trahens ATCC 50062 | reverse complement strand
TTGACGACAAGCGAGACCTGGTAGGACGTCGCGAGCGAGGGAACGGTCGGGCCAGTCCGCGACACAGTGCCTACGATGTCGACACGTTCACGATGTCTGACGTCGAGGTGGGGCTAGTAACCAGCTGGAGGCTAGTGGGGTGCTCGGCCGGTCGCGAGAGCGTCACATCCAGTACAATCTCGTTGGTAGCTGGTGCATCGCCCTCTGTAGCGGTGGTAATAGCGAGATCGTTGGTGCCAGTGCCGGTCACACCAGTGACTGCCCCGCTCGAAACAGTTGCGACCATCGTCGGCGCCGGTCCCGAGTCAATGATGGTAACCACCGTCGTGTCCTGCAAGCCAGTTGTAGCTGGCTCCGACACACCCGTAATTGCGACGTCGAACGTCTCACCCCCATCGTACCATGCGTCCGCGGCAATTGATGCGTTGTACACCACACTTCTCGAGCCAGAAGGAATGACCAGCGTCACCGTCTCGGCAACAAAGTCGGTCCCGCTCGTCACAAGTGAGCCTGACGACGGCGCCACCGTGATGTTGACAACCGTGTCCGACGCAACGACAGATGTCATCTCGATCACAATCGGCAAAGAGACAGAACCTGAACTCGGCTCGGTTGCCGCCACAGATGCCACCGCCATGGTGACCACAGAAGTGTCCTCATCGAACACGTTTCCGGTCACGTTGGCGACCACAACTGCGCCCTCGGCGCCACCATGGATCGCTACCACACCAAACTGCAGCACCTCGTGCGGCTCCACAATAGCGTCGCCCTTCAGCAGCATCGAGACATTGACATGCGTCTCAAGCCCACTCAGCACAAACGGCCCAGTCGTCCGGTCTGTGGTGCCCACAAGCTCGGCATCCGCGGGAATCGACACCGTCGTTGCCGCAGAGTCCAGTTCGAGCACCATCTGGGGTGGAATAACTCGGACGGCCGCGA
>NW_013657671.1:548841-549714 GCF_000142905.1 Thecamonas trahens ATCC 50062 | reverse complement strand
GTCGTCTCGACCGTAAAGTCGGTCCCGCCCGTCGCGAGCGAGCCGGACGACACGCTCGTCGCCACGTCCACCACAACGTCGTACGACGCCGTCGTGTCCATCGTCACCGTGATCGGCACGTTGACCGTCCCCGATCCGGGCTCGGTCGCCGCAGCCGTCCCGACCGCCATCGTCACTACCGCCGCGTCATCGTTGGTGATCGTCGCAGTCACGTTGACCACGTCGATCGTCGCCGGCATGTCGTTGTACTGGGCCACAAGGCCGAGCTCAAGTACCTCGGTCGGCTCGAGCACCCCGTCGCCCGACACCACAACAGACACTTGGTGTGTCGTCGCAAGCGCCGGGATCGTCATCGGGCTTCCCGTCCGCGCCACAGTGTCAACAATCGTCGCATCGGACGGCACATCCGCCGTCGTCGTCACGCCATCGACCTGAACCGTGAGTCCAGCCGCGTACTCGGATGGCCGCGACAGCGCCAGCTCGACCACAAGCTCGTTGGTCGTCGACGCCGCACCCTCGGGCCCAGTCACAGACAGTGCATCCGTGCCTGCACCCGACACAGCGGTCGTCGTTCCGCCGACCACCGTCGCGGTAAGCACCGGCGCCGGTCCCGAGTCGGCAATCGTCACAACCGTCGTGTCTGCCACACCGATCGACGCACCGGCCGTAGACGTACCGGTCAGCTTGACATCGAACGTCTCGCCGCCGTCGTACCATGCATCTGCAGCCACAACCGCATTGTACACTGCGCTCGTCGACCCAGCTGGGATCGTCACCGTCGTCGTCTCGACCGTAAAGTCGGTCCCGCCTGTCGCGAGCGAGCCCGACGACACGCTCGTCGCCACATCCACCACGACGTCGTACGACGCCGTC
>NW_013657671.1:547452-548485 GCF_000142905.1 Thecamonas trahens ATCC 50062 | reverse complement strand
CGCGTACTCGGATGGCCGTGACAGCGAAGCCAACCACAAGCTCGTTGGTCGTCGACGCCGCACCCTCGGGCCCAGACACAGACAGTGCATCCGTGCCTGCACCCGACACAGCGGTCGTCGTTCCGCCGACCACCGTCGCGGTTTTCACCTGTGCCGGTCCCGAGTCGGTAATCGTGACCACCGTCGTGTCTGCCACGCCCACGGAAACGCCAGGGGTAGACGTGCCGGTCAGCTTGACGTCGAACGTCTCGCCGCCGTCGTACCATGCGTCTGCGGCCACAACCGCGTTGTACACTGTTTTTCGTCGACCCCGGCTGGGATTGTCACCCTTCGTCGTCTCGACCGTAAAGTCGGTTTCCGCCCGTCGCGAGTGTATCCCGACTATTTTGCTCGTCGCCACATTCCATCATGATTGTCGTACGACGCCGTCGTGTCCATCGTCACCGTGATCGGCACATTGACCACGCCCGATCCGGGCTCGGTCGCCGCAACCGTCCCGGCCGCCATCGTCACCACCGCCGCATCATCGTTGGTGATCGTCGCAGTCACGTTGACCACGTCGATCGTCGCCGGCATGTCGTTGTACTGGGCCACAAGGCCGAGCTCAAGTACCTCGGTCGGCTCGAGCACCCCGTCGCCCGACACCACAACAGACACCTGGTGTGTCGTCGCAAGCGCCGGGATCGTCATCGGGCTTCCCGTCCAAAAACACAGTGTCAACAATCGTCGCATTTTTATTTTCACATCCGCCGTCGACGTCACGCCATCGACCTCGACAACGAGTCCAGTCGCGTACTCGGATGGCCGTGACAGCGCCAGCTCGACCACAAGCTCGTTGGTCGTCGACGCCGCGCCCTCGGGACCGGTCACATCAATAACATCCGTCCCGTCGCCCGACACAGCGGTCGTCGTTCCGCCGACCACCGTCGCGGTAAGCACCGGCGCCGGTCCAGAATTCGGCAATTGTCACAACCGTTGTGTTGACAAGACCAATGGTCATATGAGCTTGTTGGCGGCAATGATAGCGACCTGG
>NW_013657671.1:546464-547352 GCF_000142905.1 Thecamonas trahens ATCC 50062 | reverse complement strand
CAATCGTCACCGAGACGTTGGCGAGGACTCACCACGTTATCGTAGATGACCCACCAGTCCAAAGTCTAGAACGTGATCCGGCTCCAGCTCGCTGTCGCCCGAAACCACCACAGACACATTATACTCGGTGGCATACGCCGGGATCGTAAGCGGGCTGCTGCCCCGAGTCACCGAGTCGAGAATCGCTGCATCATCCGGCAGCACTGCCGTCGACGCCGGGTCGATCTCCACGACCACCTGAGTCGGGTGCTCCGCAGGCCGCGAGAGCGATGTCGTGAGCACAACCTCGTTAGTCGTGCCTGTGCCACCTTCGAGAGCCACCAAAGAAATTGACGACGTTCCGTCGCCGCTAACGCCGGTCGTTCCACCGTCAGCCACACTCACCGTCAGCACAGGTGCTGGGCCAGAGTCGGCAATCGTGACCACCGTTGTGTCTGCCACGCCCACGGAAACGCCAGGGGTAGACGTGCCGGTCAGCTTGACGTCGAACGTCTCACCGCCGTCGTACCATGCGTCTGCGGCCACAACCGCATTGTACACTGCGCTCGTCGACCCGGCTGGGATCGTCACCGTCGTCGTCTCGACCGTAAAGTCGGTCCCGCCCGTCGCGAGCGAGCCCGACGACACGCTCGTCGCCACATCCACCACGACGTCGTACGACGCCGTCGTGTCCATCGTCACCGTGATCGGCACGTTGACCGTCCCCGATCCGGGCTCGGTCGCTGCAGCCGTCCCGGCCGCCATCGTCACCACCGCCGCGTCATCGTTGGTGATCGTCGCGGTCACGTTGACCCCGTCAGCCGCCAGTTCCGCGCCGCCGTAGTTGGCGATAAGGCCTAGGTCGAGCACCTCGGTCGGCTCGAGCACCCCGTCGCCCGACACCACAAC
>NW_013657671.1:543596-544372 GCF_000142905.1 Thecamonas trahens ATCC 50062 | reverse complement strand
GTCGACAACTTCATCCGCCTCTGCATCGCCATCGCCAGCCACCACTAGTGAGACGTTAAAGAAGATCTCGCCGGCAGCGATCGTGAACGGTCCGCCCGCTCGATCGATGGTGCCGACCAAGTCCGCATCGCCAGGAAGCGTGGCGGTTGTTGCCGGCCCGTCGACATTGAGCGTGAGTCCGGCGGCGTACTCGGACGGACGCGAGAGTGTCAGCTGGTACACAACCTCGTTGGACTCGCCGACTCGTCCGTCACCCGGGAGAGTTGAGGAGAGAGATGCCGTGCCGTCGCCGGTGCTCGACGCCACGTTGCCGGAGACGACCGACGCCGTGACCACGAGGGGCGAGGGCCGCTGTCGTTGATGGTGAACGTTGTCGATGTCTGTCCGCCCACGGCACCTTCGACCGAGGTGCCGGCGATGGAGACGGTAAACTGCTCACCGTCATCCCAGAACCCGTCTGCGGCCACAGGAATGTCGTAAGTGAACGTTGTGACGCCGGCCGGGATAACAATCGACGCCGGCGGGGGAGTAAAGTCGGTTCCGCTCGTCACGAGCGATCCGCCAGGGGCTGTCGTCGCGAGGTAGACCGTAACCGGCGCTGTCGAGGGCGCCGAGAGGGTAAACGTAAGTCCGGCATTGGCCGATCCGCTCGAGGGCTCGGTGACTGAGGTAGCGCTGTTGGTCATCGAGATGGTGGGCGGTGTGTCGTCGTTGAGGATGGTGATGTTCGCTCGTCCCCTGCGATGATCACCGTAGGGCCTGCTGTCTGGGTCACG
>NW_013657671.1:523169-543496 GCF_000142905.1 Thecamonas trahens ATCC 50062 | reverse complement strand
CCGTCGTGTCCATCGTCACCGTGATCGGCACGTTGACCGTCCCCGATCCGGGCTCGGTCGCTGCAGCCGTCCCGGCCGCCATCGTCACCACCGCCGCGTCATCGTTGGTGATCGTCGCGGTCACGCTGACCACGTCAGCCGCCAGTTCCGCGCCGCCGTAGTTGGCGATAAGGCCAAGGTCGAGCACCTCGGTCGGCTCGAGCACCCCGTCGCCCGACACCACAACAGACACCTGGTGTGTCGTCGCAAGCGCCGGGATCGTCATCGGGCTTCCCGTCCGCGCCACAGTGTCAACAATCGTCGCATCGGACGGCACATCAGCCGTCGACGTCACACCATCGACCTGAACCGTGAGTCCAGCCGCGTACTCGGATGGCCGCGACAGCGCAAGCTCGACCACAAGCTCGTTGGTCGTCGACGCCGCGCCCTCGGGACCGGTCACATCAATAACATCCGTCCCGTCGCCCGACACAGCGGTCGTCGTTCCGCCGACCACCGTCGCGGTCAGCACCGGCGCCGGTCCCGAGTCAGCAATCGTCACGACCGTCGTGTCAGCCGCGCCGACGGCAAAGCCGTTGTCTGCTCCGGTAATCTTGACGTCGAACGTCTCGCCGCCGTCGTACCATGTATCCGCAGCCACAACTGCGTTGTACACCACGGACATCTGGCCTGGAGGAACGACAACAGTTGTTGACTCGGCCGTAAAGTCAGCCCCGCCAGTCGCGAGTGAACCGGATGAGACAGACGTCTGGATGTTGATCGTGACAGGCGATGGCGAAGTAGCGAGCAAGTTGACTGTGATGGGCACGTTGACCGTGCCAGAGCCCGGCTCTGTTGTCGCTGCCGTCGGCGCCGCCATCTGCACCACCGCCACATCGTCGTTGGGGATGTTGGTCAAGATGGTCGCGGTCGTCGTCGGGTTGCTCGCACCGTTAAGGTTGACCACCGCATCAAAGTCGACAACTTCATCCGCCTCTGCATCGCCATCGCCAGCCACCACTAGTGAGACGTTAAAGGAGGTCTCGCCGGCAGCGATCGTGAACGGTCCGCCCGTTCGATCGATGGTGCCGACCAAGTCCGCATCGCCAGGAAGCGTGGCGGTTGTTGCCGGCCCGTCGACATTAAGCGTGAGTCCGGCGGCGTACTCGGACGGACGCGAGAGTGTCAGCTGGTACACAACCTCGTTGGACTCGCCGACTCGTCCGTCACCCGGGAGAGTTGAGGAGAGGGATGCCGTGCCGTCGCCGGTGCTCGACGCCACGTTGCCGGAGACGACCGACGCCGTGACCACAGGGGCAGGGCCGCTGTCGTTGATGGTGAACGTTGTCGATGTCTGTCCGCCCACGGCACCTTCGACCGAGGTGCCGGCGATGGAGACGGTAAACTGCTCACCGTCGTCCCAGAACCTGTCTGCGGCCACGGGAATGTCGTAAGTAAACGTTGTGACGCCGGCCGGGATAACAATCGACGCCGGCGGGGGAGTAAAGTCGGTTCCGCTCGTCACGAGCGATCCGCCAGGGGCTGTCGTCGCGAGGTAGACCGTAACCGGCGCTGTCGAGGGCGCCGAGAGGGTAAACGTAAGTCCGGCATTGGCCGATCCGCTCGAGGGCTCGGTGACTGAGGTAGCGCTGTTGGTCATCGAGATGGTGACCGGTGTGTCGTCGTTGAGGATGGTGACGTTCGCTCGTCCGTCAGCGATGATCACCGTAGGGCCTGCTGTCTGGGTCACGTCGAGGAAGAACCACTCGTCGTACTCGACAATGTCGTCACCATTGATGGTGACCGAGAGCGAGTTACAAAAGTCGCCCGAGCTGATGACGATGGAGCCTGAGGTGGCGACGTAGTCGCCCGAGCCAGCTGTCGCCGTACCGTCGGCCGTCGTGTAGGCCAGCGTGATGTCGCCAGCGAGGTACGATGAGACGGCAAGCTTGACCTCGACAACGGTGGTGCCCGAGTCAAGCTCCGTCAGGACGTAGTCGATGAGATTCACCGTCGCAGTCTCGCACTGTGACGGCTGTGCCACCGAGATGTTGATGGCCTCCGAGACAGTGACCTCGACAAGCGAAAAGGTGTTGAGGATGGCGGTATCACCCTTGGAGCCCGAGACAAAGTTGCCCCAGGATCGTGCATTGACGTTGGGAGAAATCGGATCGGTCGATACTCCCGAGTCGATGCCGCAGCATCCCGAGTACGTCGCGCCGAACTGCCCGTTGGGCATCGCGATCGGCGCGTTGACTCCATCATCGTTCCAGTACATGATCTGCGGGCGAGGCGTGCCACTTGAGTGATCAAACATCCGCAGGCCGGGGTACACCGTCTCCATGTCGACCAGCGGGAAGTGGATCTCATCGAGATAGACAAACATCTTGCAGGTGTAAAAGCCCGCGGTGACGAGGGCGTTGTTGTCATCGCGACCATCCCACTCGACAATGTTGTCGCCCGCCACGGTTGTGCCACGCAGGGAAGTATCGGTCTGGCGGACAAGGTCGAGGGCGCCGTCACTGTTGGTATCGCAGACAAGAGTATATCGCCCGCCGGCAGCATCGGTGTTGAACTTGAACCGAGGATGGACCTTGTCTGCGACCACGGTGTTGCAGTCAGAGATAAAGTCGAAGCAGCCGAGCGTGACAAACTCCACACCTTCAAACACAATGTTGGGCACGGACGATGAGAGCGTGACGTGCTCCGGCTTGGAAAGGTAGAGGCGGATGTTGGGCGTGACCGAGTTGCCGGACTGCAGAACAGACTTGTATTTTGGTGTCGCCGTCTCGATGCCGGTCGTCGACGCGGCGATCTGGTAGATGAAGCCCGCCATGCCTTCGAATCGGTTCTCCACAAGCTTGGCGCCAAGCGACGTCGAGAAGAGTGACCAGATGGAGACGTCGACCGCGTCGCTCTGAGAGAACGAGTTTGAGGCGAGGTTCCACGAGAACGAAAAAACTCGTCCGGCATCAATCGACGATGTCGACGTGTCATACACGGAGATGTCCCAGACCGCTCCGTACGTCTGGTCCAGCGTAAGGAGCGCACCATACACACCCGTCATTGTCGGAGTGTACAATTGGCCGGAAAGAATGGTCCCCACTTGGGCAAAGTCTCCAGGGCGGTAGATCCGGAGTTGACCCGTGCCCTGAAAGTAAATGCGCTGGTTGGCAATGTTATCAATGTCAAGGTAGAGAACAGTCGACGCTTGAAGCGCCTGCGTAGTACCGAGTTGGGTCGTGCCGTCGCCGCGCGCTAGGTGTGCAAGCATGCATACCATTGCCATGGTTGTCAGGACTTGGTAGACCGCCATGCTGATGTGCTTTGGGTATCCGACTTGTCTGCGGCGTGCGGGAGAGACGTGTCGAAGTTTGTTGCATCGAAGAATAATTTGGTGACAATAGAGTCACGATGACCGCACAAGTTCGAACAAAGCCCCGCTTTCCCGCACTTGCTCAGCCGCTTGCAACCCAACTATCCAGCCAACACGCGAAAGTTGGGCGCTAACTAGGGGACTAATGGACACTTGATGGTCTTACTAGCACGAGCAGCAAGCAACTCCGTCGCTACCTGTTGATAATGTCTCCTGGACTCCGGACATCATCTGAGTATGCTCGTCATGTGCGGCACAGCGAGGACGGGACATCCGCTTTGACTGCCTTTGACCAATCATCTTCGCTGTCATCCGTTTGCTCTCCCGTGGATACGTTCCACCCCGGTGGTATGTGAACAGTATCGCACAGCTGCATTTTTCCCAAACACAACCCAAGACCCCTCCGCATCTGTTTGGACATGCTACCCATCATCCGCACCTCAAACGTCAGCCAAACCAGGCACCAGCAGTCAGTTCTTCCCCCCACAGCTGCGGCTTAGAAGCGTGACAGATAAGGTGCGTTTGTCTATCGACCTCACACACACAGAACAAATTAACCGATATTGTCGACGACACAGGGAGTGCTCACGTTGCTACACTTGACGCTCGCTCAAGGACACACACCCATGTCGTCGAGCTCGTTGTCGGCAACTGACAGTCGTTCGTGGGCATATGAAGACTACGCTCCGTCAGCACATGAGATTCACTCGCTTGTCGCGACTGTAATCGTGGCGGTAGGTGCATGAGGGCGCGATGCCGGCGGGGGCTGGCGGTGAGCGGGGCGGTGAGCGAACAAGGTGGTGGAGCCGAGCCGACTGGAACGACTGCTGACCCGCACACCATACTCACTCCAGTTTTTGCATAGATCGGTGCTCTGGTGGCCATTATCGGCCTGCTGCAAATGCCGAGTTTGGGCAAGATTCATCTAACGAGCGCATTTGCAGTCTCGATCTTCCTCATCGACGTCATTGTGTACTTGGTGGCCATCGGCACCGGGTTGCTCGTCTGGCTCGCCTCCAACTTTGGCTCGTGGGAGGCACGGTACTCGCGGCTTTGGAAGGCCAAGGTCCTCGCCGGCCTCGCCATGCCTGTGTCCTCGATCTTCACACTCTGCCGCATGCTCATGATCTTCATTCACTGCCAGCGGGCCGTCGACCGCGATCACGACCACCACAACGAGGGCTGCTGGGGCAACCTCGACACCGTCCGCACCACCATCATCCTCCAGTTTGTCGGCTCGATTATCATCGACATCGGTCTGTTCTGGGCCACCTACAAGGCTCACACCCGCCGCCTTGCTGTTATTCTCCTCCTTGAGACCGTCGACCGCCGCATGGCCGAGGCTCAAATGCCGCTCCTCGCCTCGGACTCGGCCGCAGACTCGGGCATCGGCTCGGACTCGCGCGCTATGTCGTCGTCGAACCTGTGAACACCGACTACCACCCGCCGCAGCCGTGCATCTGCCGCCGCTGCCGTTGTGTGCTACAACCTGTTACCCACCACCCGCCGTCATCCCCCTCCGGACCCTGCCTTGTCGAGAATGGCCATGGCGTGCTTGGGCAGCATCGACTTGATGTGGTCATCTTTGTAGCCAAGAGCCCTCAACTGTTCAGCCATTTGCATTGTCACCATCAAAGGAATTCCCCTTGCCGCCGCGTCACCGCATTGACTCTCTCCTCTTCTGCCTCCCCGTCTGCCGCCCGTCCCAACCCCGGACTTGCCCGTCCCCCACAAGAACGTCTTCCATCCGCGACACACAGCCCGCCTACCACCATCATCGTCATCAGTAACACCACCATCATCATCATCATCATCATCATCATCATCATCATCATCATCATCATTAGTACACGAACATCCACATCCCACAACCCACCCCATACGCCCACGTCATGCCCATACCATGCTGCCTCTCCGCTCACATCGCCTGCAAGCACCGCCGCAAGCCGACTCCGAGCTCCGTCCATGCTCTCTTTCCCGCCCAGCTGTTCTCAGCAATACTCGCCGTAGAGTCGGGTGGCCGGTAGTGGTGGGAGTGTTGTGCTTGTGCCTATGGCACGGAGGGTACGTGGTCGTCGAGTGTGAGCTCGCCTCTCGCGGAGACCAGTCAAGTTGAAGCGTCCGGCCGAGCAGGAGGGCCACCATCAGCAACAAGCACCCAAACAACTTGCCCCCCCAGACCGAGAGAGCGATGAGCGCATGCACGGGGGGGGGGGGGGGAGGGCAAGGGGGAGGAAGGGGGTTAGTGCTGGTAATGCCGGTCGATGATCACGGGATTGATACGATGGCTTGGCGCGCGGCGGCTGATGGCGCTTGGACACCAGTATGCAGACACAGCATGACATCACGCCGATCACGGCACACAAGAGCAGAGATCGACTTGCTACATCATCATCACAACAGGTGGCATATAACCCAAACACTGATAAACAACTTTCTCTGATTGTCTTCAACTACGCCACCCCCCCTTCCGGGTCGACGCCCGAGTACCAACCACGGCTACTTTTATTCGTGATCACACATTCCTTTTTGCAACTCCAACTTGCTGTTCTCCGCCTCCATCACGCACCGCTCCTCCTGCCCACGACCGCCCACACCTTCCCACACTACAGATATCAATTGTCTCCACCCACTTGTCTACTTTTCCCAGCCATCACACCATCATTCTGTCCATCTCATGCCCTTCCCCGCGCGACCCACACCGAACCGAAGGTGATCACGATCGCGATCACGAGCATGATCATGCTCATGCTCTTGATCAAACCGCACCACACCTCGCTCGCCGACCGCCATGGGAGAGACCTTTTCCAAATGGGGAGAGCAACCGAGTGCGGCGCAAGCGCATGCCGAAGCCATGCGGAACGGGTGGGGGGAGAAGGCACTCCGACTTGCCCAATCCAAGTCACGCGGTCTTGCAGAACTCGCCGCCGTCCTTGCTGACCATTGCTCGCCGCACGCGCCAAGTCCGCTCGCCGCGCTGTCTCGAGGCGGCGCGAAGGGAATGCAAGCCAAGAGAGATGAAGATGGCGAAAAAGATGCCTGCCGTGGAAAAAAGATGGATGTCTCTGGCGCGGGGGAAACGTCGGTCGAGGCTGCCGAGGAGGCGCTCATTCGCGCTTATGACGACGACCAGCTGTTGCACGTCGAGTTCGATGACGCCGGCCGAGTCCATGTAGATGCGGTGGTTGACAGCGCTGGCCTGGGCCTGGTCCACTACGCCGCTATGGCCGGGCACGTCGAAGCTGTGGCTCTGCTAGTCGACGAGTACGGCGCTGCGGCCGACGCCAGCCTCGCTCCCGATGGTCTCACGCCGATGTTCTCGGCCATGCTACACGGTCGGTGGGCCATGATGGAGCTGCTACTGACAAAGTACGGCGCGGATCCGTGCCGCGGATGCCAGGGTAACGACGCGACGCTTCTCCATGTCGCCGCTAAGCTCTCGTACGTCGATATCTGCGGCCTGCTCTCGACGCTGGAAGCGGCGCTGCCGGCGTCAGCAAGTACGGCGACTGTCGACAAGCTCCTGGCGGCGCGAATCACCGCCGGCCTCACCCCGCTGCACGTTGCCGTTCTAGGCGCCAACACCCGCGCCATATCCGCGCTCCTCGCCGCGTCGTCGGCCCCGGCTGAGCTGCTTGCCGCCCAGGACACTCTGCGAATGTTCACTCCGCTTCACCTCGCGGTCCTCTACGGGTTACCGCTTGAGGTCTTTGAAGCCCTCGCCGGTGGTGGCGTCGCCGCCAGCGGCGCGGCACGCCTCAAGTCTACCAGCGGGCTCACGCCGCGAGCTCTCGCCGACGCCCTCGACGCTGGCGCCGGTGCCGACGTCGGCCCGGTCGTTGCCCAGCACCTCATGCACTACGCGTACGACGAGGCGCTCGCTCGCGGCGCGGCCAGTCCCGGCGCGCCGCACGTCGCTGCTGCACTCGAAAACATGGGCGTGTGAACTGACTGCAATCTTTGCTACCGCGCTACTGGCCATCACCGCACGCGGCGGCCTCGAGCTCGTCGATGGCGGCTTCAAAGCAGGCGGCCAGCTTTTCGGGGTCCTCGATCACGTCGGCGTCGAGCGCAAAGGTGACGGTGACGTTGCCGTTGTAGGAAAGCGCCGAGACCTGGGAGATGAGGTTGCCGATGTACACAATGACCTCGTCGACCTTGTGGCCAGCACAGTAGACCGGCGTCGGCGGGCCGGGTACGTTGGTGAAGACAAGCGTGTGCGAGAGCATGGTGTCGAGCGCCGTCTGCTTGCGTGGCGCCGTGGGAAGGACCGCCGACGCAAGCTGCTGGAGGTAGAACTGGAGGTGGGCCTCGGGTGTCGACTTGAGCGCGTCGATCTCGGCCTTGACCTCGGCGAGCGCCGCCTGCGGCGACATGTCCGCGAGCGGGAGCTTGAGCGAGAGGAAGCACCACTTGTTGGTGAGCACCTTGCTCCGCTGAGTAAAGGCGTAAGGAAGGAAGACCCGCAGCAGCGGCGAGGCGTCGTCAACCACAGGATCGCCGACCTGCGCAAGGTACGCCCGCGCAGCCCGCGCCAGACCCGCAGCCATCACATCGTTGATCGTCGCCCCAAGCGCGTTCTTGATCTTCTTCAGCCGCTCCACCGCAATCTTGCGTGTCCGCACCAGCCGGTACGCCTGGGGGCGGACCCAGCCGGCGAGCGACCGCTTGAGGGCGTTGGGCGAGTCCGCCGGCCCAGCCGGCAGCGTCACAACCTTGAACGCTGCCCGAAGCGTGCCGAAGCCGAGCTTGACCGCCGCCGCCGCGCGCGCAGCCAGACTCGGCGCCGCTGCCACCGCGCGCCGCTGGAACGGCGGCAGTGTGTACGCGCTGCCGTCGCCGTGGGTGAGGAGCGAGATGAGCGTGTGGACGAGCGAGACGCCGTCGCCGACCACATGCGAGATGCGGAGCAGGAGCAGGCCGCGACAAGAGTCAGCAACTTTGACCAGTCGAATTTGCCACAGCGGCCGGCTCTCATCGAGCTCCTCGCCTACCAGCGGCTGGCAGTACGCCATCAGCTCGTCCTCGCTCCCCACTCTGTCCTCCACGACGTGGTAGGCCCAGTCCGGCGTGCCCGGACGAGGCCCCCAAGCGAGAAAGCCCTCTTCCAACAGCGTCGGTGGAACGGCAACAACCGGACAGGCAAATCGATCATGCGGGAGGAGGATGTCGTCGGTGACAGCCACGATCTCGTCGACTGTTGGCATGGTCTCCATGAACAGGGCGGCGTGAATGGGCGCCGAGGGAGCATTGACATGATCGGGGAAAGGATTCTCCGCAATGAGTTGCGACATGAACGAGAGTCGCCGTTTGCGCAGTCCCCGACGTCCTTCAGCTGCTGTTGCCGTCGAGAGCTTCTCCACACCCATGGTGGTCACCAGCAGAGCAAGGACCGCCAGTCCCGCACTCGCCGGGGAGACCCATCCGTATTCCAGCTGGTACACTCCGAGAAAGTACCCAATCCCTCCAGCAATCCACGGGCCGAACCTAGGAACAATGCCCTTCATCCTGCTCCTCGCTCCTTCCCTGCCGAGTCGGGTCTCCCTCGCCCTTGCTTGACCCCCCCCCCCCTCCCCTCCCCAATCCGTCGCCCAGTCGCAGCCTCTCCCCGCCGCCTACGCCGCCCGCCCCCACCCACTACTCACACCGCAATTGCACGGCTCTGCCGTAATTGACCGCAATTTGTTTTTGGGTACTCACCCAACACCGTAACCCCCCCCCCCCCCCTCATCCCCCCATCCCTCCATCCCCATCCCGTCATCCCCATCCCCATCCCCATCCCGTCATCCCACATCGCCATCCCTCCTCCATCCCTATCCCCTTATCGTCATCCCTACTGCACCCCCCCCCCCCCCTCCCCCCCCCCCCGCCCCCATGTGCCCACCGGTGCCTTCCCAACTCGCACATGCCAGTCGCCCCCATCAAAACAGCACACCGCGCACGACCGTGCCACTACCAGCCAGTAGCCACAAACACCTCACTTCCACCTGGCGTATGTCGGTCAACGCAGCAGAGGCAACAACGCCTCTCCTTCAAGATGTGGGAGCTACGGGTGGGGAGGAGGTGAGTCAGCCATCGCTCGTGGCCCGGCTGTGGGACGATGCGGCGGCGGTGCTGGTGCCTGCCGCCGATGACGAGGGCTTTTACTCCAAGTTTTATCAAGATGATCGCGAGGAGTCCATCTTTCGTCCGGGACCCAAGGACATTCCCAGATCAGAGCTGCAGCGGTTCTGGAGGGATTCCGAGCATGCTCTTGGCGGGAGTCATGTTCTTGCTGACGTCGAGAGCTCGGATGGCGCTGCCGCGCGCGCTGCCTTAGGGCGCGTCTTCTGGCGCCGATTTAAGCGCCTGCTCTCGTGGTCCTTCCGCACCCGCTGCTGCTGCACCCGCGATGGCTCGCTCCTTGCCCTCGGCATAATGCTTGCCATCTTTGGTGCCATCTCAAACACCATGTTCTTTGTCCTCTTCCCACCCATCATCTCTGCCGTCAAGGACCGGTCGTTGTCGCGGTTCCTCACCTCAATGTTACCCATCGTCATCGTTGCTGCCACCGCAACGCTCCTCCAGGCCACAGCCATCTACGTCGGCCAGCGAGTTGCCGTCCGCCTCCGCAAGTCGCTAACCCGCCGGCTGCACTTTCGCTACCTCTCGCGCAACATCTACTATCGCATGGTTCTTATGGACGGGCGGGTGGACAATCCGGACCAACGGATCGTCACCGACACTGAGTCGTTTACCTCGGCTGTTCCGGCTATTCTCTGCGGCACGCTCGACCAAACTGGCGGCGCGCTTGGAACGCTCGTTCCCGGAATCATTCTTGGCTTCCTCACCCTGCAAGAGCTCGGTTGGCAGGCGCTAGCCCTCGCCATTCTCATGTCCATCTGCTCCACCTTTTTGGCCAAGACCTTTATCGGCCGCGTCGTTCCGCTCGTCTTCCGACAGGACCGGCTTGAGGGAGACCTCCGCTTTGCGCACGTCCACATCCGCGAGCACGCCGAGGCCATCGCCTTTCTCGACGGCCACGAGCAGCAGCACCGCTCGATCAACCTCGGCCTCCGGCGTGTTCTCGCCAACGCGTACGCGCTTGCCAAGAAGCGCTTCCCGCTCAACCTCGCCGTCAACCTCTCGCAGGGCATCTCCAACAACATCGCCATCCTTGTCCCGGCCATCGTCTTCTTTGCCTACGGCTTCCCCTCCAAGAACGCCGACGGCTCGCCCAACACGCCCTCGCAGAACGCCTCGCTCTTTGATAACGCCTTTGCCTACCTCTCGGGCTTCACCGGCGCCACCATGACCCTCCTCTCGTACTCCCAGACCATCACCCGCCTCGCCGGCGTCACCAACCGTCTCGGCGAGATGCTCGAGGTCATGGACGATGTCCAGGCCCAGGAGCGCATCCACACCTTCCACCTCGCAGGATCCCACGAGGCCGTCATGATCGGCGACACGCTCACCGAGCCCAACCGCATCGCCCTCGCCGATGTCTCAGCCTACACCCCGGACAACGTCAAGCTCGCCACCCGCATCTCGTTCGAGGTCCGCCCCGGCGGCTCGCTCCTCATCATGGGCCCGTCGGGCGTCGGCAAGTCCTCGCTCCTTCGTGTCCTCGGCGGCCTCTGGCCCACACACGGCGAGGGCACCATTTCCCGCCCCGCGCGCATCGGCCGTGACGGCCTCTTCTACCTCCCGCAGGTCCCGTACATGGTCCTTGGTGGCTCGCTCGCCGACCAGGTTGCCTACCCGCTTTCTGACGGAGCCTCCGTCCCGCTCGCCACCCTCGACGCTCTCCTTGCAGAGTTTGACCTCGCCCATCTTCCCACCATCGAGGCCGCCGCCCGCGACGCCGGCGAGCCGCTCAAATGGGACGTCGTCCTCTCCGGCGGGGAGAAGCAGCGCCTCGCCATGGTCAGGCTCTTCTTCCATGCGCCCAAGCTCGCCATTCTCGATGAGTGCACCTCAGCCGTTAATGAGGAGTTGGAGGACGTGTTCTACCAAAAGCTCACAGCCTCGGGCATCGGCTTTGTCTCGGTCGCCCACTCGGTTCGTGTCCTGCCCTTCCACCAGCAGGTGCTCTTTCTCGAGGGGCCCGACAGCTACGCGCTCCTCTCCCGCGAGGACGCTGTCGCCCGCCTCGAGGCCGATCGCGCCGGAAACTTGGTCGCAGAGCCACTTCCGGTCTCGCTCTCGGTCCTCGCTCCCGGCTCTGCTACCCGCGGCACTCTCCACCGCTCGTTTGACTCGCTCAGCATCGCCGACGACCCCGAGGTGACACTCCTCACCTCGATCGGTGCTCGCGGCTCGCGCTCCGACAACGCGCTTCCCACCGACGTCCCCACCTACCGGCCGATCTCAGAGGCTACTGCCGTCGGCGACGCAAGCTCGCCGCCGCCCACCCCGTTTGCCAAGACAGACATCCCAGACCACGAGTTTGAGGCCTTCTTCCCCTTCCCCAAATCGGTCGCCGCCTCGCTCCTTGCCACAGTCGAGGCCGTTGACCAGGCCTCGACCCGATCGGCGCTCGGCCTCAGACTCCTCGAGCGCATGCGGCGGCTCAACGCCATCGTCTTCCTCTCGCCCACCTCGCAGCCTCGCAAGCTTCTCCTCTGCGGCTCGGCCCTTGTCCTCTACGCCGCCGCAGCCACCGTGGCCGGCCCGCTCATCCTCGCCCGGATCGTCGACTCGGTCTCAAAGTCGCAATCGGGCACCTTTATCACTTGGATGTCGGTCCTCGCCTTCCTCACTGTCTCCACTAGCATCACTACCGCCTTTCAGTACTACTACGCCGCGCTCCTCGGCATCGTGGGCCACAAGGGCCTCTCCCGTCACCTCCACTTTCGCTATCTCAACGGCAACAACTACTACCAGGCCAACGTCGCAGACAGCCGGATCGACAACTGCGATCAGCGGCTCACCGAAGACGCCCGCTCCTACGCCCATGTGCTCGCCCAGGTCCTTCTTGGCACTCCGCTCTCGCCGTCGGCCCTCGCCGTATTCCCGGTCACCATCGGCCTTACCGTCGTCGCCTGGTTCCAGATCACATGGATCGGTGTCGTCCTCGCCTACGCGCTCGCCATCCTGGTCTTCCTCCTCTCGCGCGCCGCCACCGCCCCGCTTGTCCCGCTCGTCTTCCGCCAGGACCGCCTCACCGGTGACCTCCGCTTTGCTCACGTCCGCCTCCGCGAGGCCGCCGAGTCTGTCGCCTTCCTCGCTGGCCACGCCACCGAGCACAAGCTCCTCAACAAAGCCCTCGCCCTCGTCCTCCACAACTTGGTCAAGCTCGTCAAGAAGCTCTGGTTCCTCTCTGTCTACGTCATTTTCTCCGCCTACCTCGGCGTCCTTGGCGGCTTTGCCCTCCCGGGCATCCTCGCCTTCACCGGCCACCTCACCGGCAACGTCGAGAACAAGTTCCTCATTGTCTACATCACCTTCAACACCCTCTACCGCAACATTGTCGAGGTCCTCACCCTCTCAGGCGCCCTCGCCAAGCTCTTTGGCCACGCCAACCGCCTCGGCGACCTCCTCGAGATATTTGATCTCTACGACCACGAGGCCCGCGCAATGTCGGCCATCGTCGCAAACCCAGACGCTGTCGTCTTTGACAATGTTACCGTCGAGACGCCGTCCGGCAAGCGTCTCGCCAGGGACCTCTCTTTTCGCGTTGGCACTGGTGACTCGCTCTTTGTCGAGGGCCCGTCCGGCGTCGGCAAATCGTCTATCCTCCGCACCCTCATGGGCCTCTGGCCTCCGGCCTCTGGCCGTGTCGAGCGCCCGCTCGCCATCGGCCGCGGCGGGATCTTCTTCCTCCCGCAGTCACCGCTCCTCATCCTCGGCTCGCTCAAGGACCAGATCGTCTACCCGCGCTCCGCCGCCGAGGCCCCGCTCTCCGACGCCGACCTTCACGAGCTCCTCTCCCTCGTCCGCCTCTCACACCTCCTCGATCGCGCGTACGCCTCTACAAACAGTGGGCTCTACGCAAACTGGGCCAATATCCTCTCCGGCGGCGAGAAGCAGCGTCTTGCCATGGCCCGTCTCCTCTTCCACGCCCCCAAGTTTGCCATCCTCGACGAGTGCACCTCGGCCCTCGACGAAGACATGGAGAACACCTTTTACTCGCTCGCCAACTCGCTTGGCATCCAGTGCATCTCGGTCTCGCATCGCTCCAACGTCCGCCGCTTCCACACCACTGCCCTCCAGCTGGCTCCCGACGGTTCTTGGGCTCTCCACAACGTTACCCGTGGTAGCGAGCTTGCTGCCCCCGCGTCATTGCCGTCTTGGCGAGCAGAATGAACACAGAACCACTGCAACAAAACCACGGCGCTACATCCGCTCGATAGCCTCAGCCACTCTCACCACGTCGACGTGAAGCAGGCCGAGCTGGTCAAGGCCCAGATTAGAGCGGACGCCCGCCACGTTAAGCCTCACCCCGGGTGGCGATGATACAAGCACCACCAACGGGCGGAGAGCCAGAAACGGCGCAAAGGTTCGGAGCAGCGCCCGTGCGTGTGGAATGCCCTGATCGCCATCCACTGCCCAGTACACGCACGCGAGCACGTCACCATCGATCATGGCCCATAGAAAGCTCGCCCATGAGCGGCGCGCCGCAAGACCCAGTGGGAAGACCGCAAGCGCCATCCGCGGCGCATCTACCCGACACCATCTGCTCTTGGGCGCCTTGCCCAGCGCCTTGACCGACACACTCTGCCGGCTGCTCCCTTCCTGCCCGCTTGCCAGCCACGGCACTCGCCGTTCGGCTGACTCGTGGAGGAGCACCGGATCGTGCCGCGGAGCAAGATGCGCCATCGCGGCAGCCAGCGCATAGCCATCCACCGCAAGGACGGGCGCCCAGGCCCGAGGCGGCAGCGGAGGAAGCGGTGCGGCAGGCTGGCTTCCAGCCCATAGATAGGCTCGGGTGAGACCCGCTAGGCTCGTATCCCAACTTGGGTCATGGAGTGGCGAGACCCGCGCGTTCCGACGACAGCACCCGCAGCAGCAGCACCACACCCACCACCGCATGCACACGTCCATCACCGCTGCCAAAACGCCTTCCAGAAGCTCCTTGACCCTCTCCACAACCACAACACCAGCCACTGCGCCAACGTGAGGTGTATTGAACAGCCGCCGGCGACACGGCGTCGTCTCCCCTAACTCGAACCTGTCCGCGATCGCGATCGCCGCTGTGATCAATCTCTCGCTTTTGCCGTCTGCCGAAAAAGGCCGTCAAAGACCTCTTCGCCAAAGTAGCGACTCGCGCGTGCGCGGGCTCCTCCCGCCTCCCTCCCTCCCTCCCCCCTCTCGCCTCTGTCGACAGCCAAACGCAACAGGGAACAACACCGCACTCAGCCCAAGGTCACATGGGCAATGCCAAGAGTAGCCAAGGGAATAGGTTGCACCTTACCGACGGCCAAGAGGGGAACCAAGGGCACGCCGGGGGCGGGGGCGGCGGCGGTGGCGGGGGGAGAGGCGGTCGGAGCGGCGGTGGAGGTGGTCACCTGGCAAGCCCGATGCGGACAAGACGACCTGGTCCGCCTGTAGTCTCGCCCCATACACCGATGCAAAGACCTCATGGACCTCTTGCACACATGCGGGATGGGCAAGGTGTCGGTGGTGACGGTCAGGGTGACGGAGGAGGAGGAGGAGGAGATGATGATGGTGTCACCGACCCAGCTGACGTCCTTCTCGCCTCTACCCTCGCCGCCCTCACGGCTTCCCCGCCGCCTACCCACATGGATTTGTCCCGGCTGCACCTAGGAGCGCCCAGGTGGGCTCAGGTGGCCACCGCTCTGGCGAGTAATACCGGAACAACCGCCCTGGATGTCTCGTACAACCAGCTCGGCACCGATGGCGGGCTGGCCCTCGGTCAGGCGCTGGCGGCAAACACGGCGCTGGTGGCTCTGGACGCCGGCTACACCGGCCTGGGGGCGTACGGTGGCGCTGGGCTTGTCGCGCCGCTCGAGCAAGACAACTCTTCCCTGAGGTGGCTCGGGTTGGAGAACAACGAGCTCGGTGTCCACGCTGGCATGGCGCTGGCGCGGGCGCTGGCCTCAAACTCGGGCCTCACGGTCCTCAACGTGGCACACAACGAGCTCGGCGACGCGTTGCATCACATCGTCAACGCGCTGATGTCGAACAGCACCCTGCTCTCGCTCAATCTTGCCGGTAACTTGCTCGCCGAAGACGACGGCGAGCCGCTTGACGCCCGCCCACTGCTGAGCGGCGAGCTTGCACTCCGCGAGCTTGACCTTCGCGACGTGCGGCTGTGGGACGAGTCGGACGAGGCAGGAAGCGAGCACGGAAGCGGTTCTCATAGTGAGCCTGCGGATTCGCGCGGTTCGCTCGGTCCGGCAAGCACCGAGCGGCTGTTTGGCCAGCCGCTGATGTGGCTGTTTGGCAACTCGGTGCTCACCTCGCTCTCGCTGGGTGGCAATGCTGTTGCGCACTCGGGCTGGGCGCTCGCCGAGGTCCTTGCCAACAACGCCACGCTCTCGTCGCTCGAGCTGGACGGGCGCGACTGCCCGCTTGGCTCGGACGACCGCGGCATGCTGGAGGCCATCGGCGAGGCGTTGTCCGACAACGCGGCGCTCACCGCGCTGAGCCTCCCGTCGCACGGATTGGACGCCACTGCCGGCGCCATCCTCGGCGCCGCGCTCTCGGTCAACGCCGCGCTCACTGCGCTCAATCTCCGCAACAACTCGCTTGGCCCTGACGGCGGCCGCGCGCTTCTTGGCGCCTTTGCCCACAACACCACTCTTGTTGCGCTCAACGTCCGCTCCAACGCTATCGGCGCGGCAGTCAAGGCCGGGCTCTCTGAAGCGCTCGCGGCAAACATTGCCCGCACCGCCAACCACCCGCCGCGCCCGCTCCCGCCGCGGGTTGCCGGCACCCGCGCCCCACTCGTCTGCCTCGAGTGGACGCCGCTCGCCGAGGCGCCAGGCAAGCCCGTCCTCTCCTCGCTCAACTGGCTCGACCTTCATCCCAGCATGCCCGCGGCTGGCGTGGTACCCAACGCCGGGCGAGTTGTCGTCCATGTTCTTGTCCTCGCCTCCCGCGCCGTTTATGTCGGGACCGGCTCGCGCGCGGTAGTTGCTGCCGATCCAGGCGCCATGGCCCACGTCGCTGCAGTCTACGTCGACGCGTCGCGGACTAGTACCATGGGCGAGCTGACGGCGGCAGCGCTTGCGGCGGTCGACGACGGTGCCGGTGCACGGTCGGCTGCGTCCGCTGTGGCGGGCATGACGAACCGCGTGCGGTCGTCGGCGCGAGTCGCCGAGCTCGAGCGCGAGCTCGAGGACGCCCATGTCCGCGTCGGCCAGCTCGAGGCCAACCTCCGGGTGGTGCAGGCACAGTTGGCATCGCAGTCGCCGCCGCCGCGGGTCCGCGTCTCCACCGGAGCGCACTCGCCGGCGCTCGCCGCCCAGCTCGACCTGGTCACCGCCAAGCTGCAGTCGATGGAGAAGCGTGCGCTGGCCGCCGAAGAGCGGCTCTCGGCGCTCGCCCGCCTCGGCAAGCTCTCTGGCGGCGGGAGCGGGAGCGGAAGCGGCGGCGATCATGGCCACCTTCCGGCAGTGGCGCAGAGGGCGTCGCCGGCCGGAATGGGAGGGGGCGGGGCCGGGCCCGGGGCCGGACCGCCCGGCGGTGAGTCGCCGATACGGCCGTCGGCGCGCGCCCGGCTCCGGCTCATGGTCGAGATGTCCAACACCAATGCGACCAAGCCTGCGCTCCAGCCATCGCCCGGCTCGCCGGGCATCAACGGGCGGCGATGAGTGTAGTCTATGTAAAAGCACGCCCAGCATTTAGTTGTCCGAGTCGAGCGCGGCAACAATGGAGTTGGCATCGACTCGGCCGGCCGGCTTACCTTGCGCAAAGTGCGGCGATCCGCCGCCGCGCCCGCCACCGACCTTGTCGAGAACGTCAGCGAGGAGCGCAGGAGCGTTACCGCCGTTGGAGGCAGCGACAGCCACGACTCCGTCGTCCGGACAGACGAGAACGTGATGCGCAACAGCAGAGGCCTGCCCGACCAGCGCCCGCCCTGTGTCTTGCAGCGCAATGCGAAGAGCCTTACCGGACGCATCGGGCGCGAGGCCGAGCGTCTCGCGTGTCACCGAGTACACGGCAAGCGCACCAGCAGAGAGCTCGGCGATTGGCACAAGGCCTACCGACTTGCTGGCGGGACCGGTCTTGCGCTGCTGCTTGCGGAGCGTCTTGAGCGCCGAGGCGGCCTTGCGGCGAGCTGCGTCGGACCGGTCGGCGTGACGACGACGGCCGAGGCTGTCGGGGCGATGCCGCGGACGGCGGCGGCTGCGCGGAGCTCGGCGTGCTGGGCAACGAGGTAGTCTGCGGCGGCCGGGCCGGCGAGGGCCTCGACGCGCCGAACGCCGGCGCCGATGCCACGCTCGCCAAGGACGACAAAGGGCGCGAGAGCGGCGGTCGACGCCACGTGTGTCCCGCCGCAGAGCTCGGTCGACGCATCGCCCATCGAGACCATGCGGACCGAGGACGGATCGTACTTTTCGCCAAAGAGAGCGAGAGCGCCACGTTCGACAGCGTCGGCATACGTCGTCTCGCGGGTCTCCACCGGAAGGTCAGCGGCGGCGGCGGCGTTGACCGAGGCCTCGACCGACCGGAGGAGCTCCGGCGTGATGGCCTTGCCTGGCTCGACCGAAAAGTCAAACCGGAGCCGGGCAGGCTCGACCCGCGATCCGGCCTGCGCCACCGACTCGCCGAGCTCGGCGCGGAGGGCGGCGTGGAGGAGGTGCGTCGCCGAGTGGTGGGCAGCGGTGCGGGCGCGGGCAGCAGCGTCGACAGCGACATCGACGGCGTCGCCGGGAGCGAGCGCAATCGACTCGCCGCCCTTGGACTCTACGACGACAACGGCGGTGCTCGGAGCCCGGGCAAGCGGGAGGAGCTGACAGACAACAAGCTCCTGACCGGTCGGCGTGACGAGTACGCCCGAGTCGGAGACTTGGCCGCCGGCCTCGCGGTAGAGCGGCGAGGCGGCGACGACGACGTAGGCGCGATGCGGCGCGGACGGCGGCGACCAGCAGGCGGCAACCGGCGCAGCGGTGACGGCAAGGTCATCGTAGCCGACAAACTGCGTGGCTGGCGGCTGAGCACCGAGCTGCGCAAGCAGTGCAGACTCGGCGGCGGCGGCTTCCCAGGCAGGCTCAGCGGCGGCGCCCGCTACGGTGCGAGAGGCCTCTCGCGAGGCCTGCAGGGCAGCGTGGAAGCCTGCGACGTCGACGGTGACGCCGGCATCCGCGGCGAGCATGGTGGTGAGATCAATGGGGAAGCCGTAGGTGTCGTAGAGCTGAAAGGCGTCAGCGCCCGAGAGCGCGTCTGTGTGGCGGACGGCGGCGGCGAAGCGTGCAAGGCCGCGGTCAAGGGTGGCGCGAAAGAGATGCTCCTCGGCCTCGAGGGTGCGAATGATGGTGTCTGTGGCGGCGGCGACGCGCGGCATCGAGTCGGCGAGCGAGGCAACAAACGGGGCGGCAAGGGCCGGGAGGCACGGGTCGTGCAGGTCGAGGGCGGTGTGGGCGTGGAGGAGGGCGCGGCGGAGGATGCGGCGAGCGACGTAGCCGCGCGACGAGGCTGATGGCATGACGCCCTCGGAAATGAGGTACGAGAGGCAGCGGAGGTGGTCGGCGACGACGCGGACGGCGATCGAGTCCGCAGCGGCCGAGTCGACCGAGTAGTTCACGGTAGCCAGAGACGGGACGCTGGCGAGCATGGCGGCGATGGGCTGAGCAAAGGCGTCGGTGGCGTAGTTGGAGGAGACACCCTGAACGACCGAGGCCAGGCGCTCCAGGCCCATGCCGGTATCGACGGCCGGCGCCGGGAGCTTGGCGCGGACACCATCGGCGCGGACCTCGTCCTCCATAAACACCACGTTCCACAGCTCAAGACACTCGTCTAGGCTATCCAGCGGCTTGCCCACCAGCGGATCCGGAATCCAGAACATCTCGGTGCAGGGACCACAGGGCCCGACCTCGCCCATGGCCCAGTAGTTGTCGGCGTCGCCGAGCTTGAAGACACGGTCGGGCGGGAGGCCGATGCTCTTGGTCCAGTGTGCGTAGGCACGGGCATCGTCGACATGGACCGAGACAGCAAGGCGATCGCGAGGAAGAGCCAGATCATGTGTGAGGAAGCGCCAGGCGAGATCGATGGCATCCTGCTTGAGCAGAGCGCCGTCAAAGGCAAAGTTGCCGAGCATCTCAAACAGAGTGTGATGACGAGGAGTAGCACCAACTTGATCCAGATCGTTATGCTTGCCACCAGCGCGAACACATGGCTGAGCCGTAGCCACATGTGCCGCCAAGCCAACGTTGAGATCCGAAGCCACAAATTGATCTCGGCCAGTGGAGCCGGTAAAGACGTCTCGAAATTGAACCATCCCCGCAGCATTGAACAACAGCGAGCCATCACCTCCCACAGGCACCGCTGGTCCCGGAGCCACACTCGGCACGCCCTCCTTCTCAAAGTATGCCAAGAACTTGTTTCGCAACTCGTTGCTGCTAAGGTACCGCTGGCCCTCGCCTCGCCACATCCATGTCGGCTGTCGGCTGACAATCCTCAGCATATGTATGGTCCGCTGATTTGAGTCGAGTGCTGCGCAGGCTGGTCATCGAGGGTTGGGGAGTAGGGAAGGCGAAGGTGAGGGGTATGTAGTGGGCATCGGGGCATCGAAGGATGGGGGGTGGGGTGGGGGTGGGTGGGTGGTGGGGGGGTGGGGGGGATGAGGTGATTGGGAGCAGGGGATGAGGGGGGGGGGGAGAGGAAGGGCTTCGCGGGATCGGGCCATCGGGGGACCGGGGGATGAGGGGGATGAGGGGGATGAGGGGGATGAAATACGGTAGAGGGTGGGATCGTATGTGATGCGATGAGTGTCATGTCATCAGCTTGTTTCGCTGTGAGTGGTGGGTGAATGGCGTTGGGCGGGCGGGCAGGCTGGCAGGCTGGCAAACAGGCGGGCGGGGGA
>NW_013657671.1:513752-522765 GCF_000142905.1 Thecamonas trahens ATCC 50062 | reverse complement strand
CCCCTCCCCCCCCCTCCCCCTTGGAGACAGAGTAGCGGAGGACGGAACCACCCCACTGCACCACGACCAGGATACTATGTCGTACTTTGGCTCTCCTATGGTATGTTGCTGTTTTTCCTCACCTCACCTCCTCTCGCCTTGCTTCCCTCACACCTGCTCTGTCTCCATAGCCATACCTCCTGCCGCTGACTAACCCGACGAATGGTCTGTCCAACCGAACGAACGATTAATTGAACATTGGCAATGATTCACTGGTTGACGATGGCACAACGATCAACGGAACGACGACGGGCGCTATGATCAATGGAACGATGCATGACGGTGGCAATGGCAAACGCAACTATCTCACGCCACACTCATTCCCCCATCCCCCCTACGACCATGTCATGATCCACATCTCGGCGCGTACAGATGTACTCCCCGCAGGGCTACGGATATCCGCGGGGCATGATGATGACGTCGCCGTCGTCGACGATTTCGACCGTGCCGACTTCGCCGGCCACGCCGAGCTCACCGCGCGAGCAGACTAGCGGCAACTCGGACGCCGCCGCCCTCACTCGTGCTGCGGCAACCGAGTACGACTCGCCGTCGGCGCCGCCGCCGACGATGGACCAGCTCAACCTGACCCCGGTCCTCACCTCGGGCACAGTGTCGCGGGAGGAGAACGAGTACGCAGCGCAGGTTGCCCACGCCAAGGCCAGCATCCACGCCGCGCTAGAGAGCCTGGGCGAGATCCCGGTCCCATCCAAGGCCTTTGATGACGTGCTACTCTCGGACCAGCTCGACTCGGCGCTGCCGTCTGCGCCGTCGATCCTCCCGGACAACGCCGAGGCCATCGACGCCATCCGGTCTGCGCCCGACGCCGGCACGCCACGAACCACCTTTGCCGGCGTCCGCGCCCGCATCGCCACCCTCACCACCGACAGCGCGCTCTCGCCGTCCAAGCTCCCGCTGGTCAACAAGCTGGGCGCGTATGTGGACGAGGCCGCCGCCGCCATCGATGGCTCCCGCGACGTGGCGGGCGAGACCGCGTTTTGCGCCGCCGTCTCACAGCTGCTTGATAAGATCGAGGGCGTGCCGTCCGCCCATCTGGCGCCCGAGGTCCTCGAGGAGGCCCACGCCGTCGACGCCCAGTGCGGCGTCTTTGAGGAGAAGCGCGCCGTCGAGGACTGGACTCTGGCCTGCGAGCAGGAGGAGACCGACCTCTACACCAAAGTCGAGGCCGTGCTGGCAAAGACCGGCGAGGCACAGGCGGTCAACGCTGAGACGTACGAGACGCTGACGGCGTTCAAGGTCATCCCCGCTGAGCTCGACGTCGACTCAGTCCGGGCGCTCATTGCCAAGGTCGAGGCCCAGCTCGTCGCCATGCGCGACGCGGTCCGCGCTGGTCACCGCGCGGGCGCCATGCTCTCCGAGGGCGTTTCGCGCTATCTCGACTCGTGCCGCAAGTCGCAGGTCGCTGCCGCCGCCACCGTCGACCGGATCTCGGCCCACATTGCGAGCCTCATCAACGACCTTGGCGACGCACACATGTCGCTATGGAAGGAGACCAAGCGGGTCAACGTCGTCGAGGGCACGATGGACCTCATTGCCAAGAAGATCCGCGTCAACGATGTGCTTGCCGAGGGCGAGGAGGAGGAGGCCGCCCGCATTCTCACTGATGCCCGCGCCCACCTCGCAGTCACCGGCCTCACCAACGAGACCAACGGCGACGTCTCCGCCGACCTCGCTGACCTTGCCCAGGCTCGCCTTGCCACCGTTGTCGAGGAGCTGTTCAACATGATGGCCGCCCGGCTCGCGCTCACCGCGCGCAAACACGCCAAACTTGCCTTTGCCGCCTTTGCCGTTGAGTCGTCCATCGAAATCCTCAAGCAGGAGCGCGAGGGCGTGCTTGTCAAGAAGCAGCGCTCCAACGCTGCGCAACGCGCCGACTGGGTTGCACAGTGCTCGCGCGAGGTTGCCGAGATCGAAGACCGCATCGCGTCTGAGGAGCGCCGTCTTGTGGAGGCGCTCCGCGACCGCATGGCCGCCCGCGAGGCCTGGGTCTTCCTCTTTGACGCCCTTGCCTCGCTCGACCTCCCGCCCCACTATGTTGACCAGCTCGACACCATCAAGGCTGCCTGGGACTCTGAGCTCGAGCAGCTCAAGGACGTCGAGACCCGCCATCTCGCCCGCGTCGAGCTCGAGGACCAGCTTGATGCCACCTTCCTCTCAGCCTCGTTCAACACCTCGCACTGATCAATTGAAGCGCTCCCCCCCCCCTCCCCTCCCCCTCCCCTCCCTCCCCGCCGGCCCTCAGCACGGCCTCCGCACGGCCTCAGCACGGCCACACCTGACTCGCACCACTCTGGCCAGCCGCGCTCGACCGTGACTCGTCATGGCCAATCAAGTACTTTGCAGTGTGTGCCTAGAGGTACTGCACAAGCCACGGATGCTTGAATGCTGGCATGCTGTCTGCGCCACATGCATCCCTACCCTTGTCCTACTTGAACGTACCCGCCGAACATACTCCCACCTCTGCTTTGACCACAATGCCGACCACCATCACCATGACCTTGCGTACGTTCCAGAATGCCGCACGCCTCCCCTTTTCCCTGCCAATCACCGACCACCACCCATACCACCACCACCCATACCACCCATACCACCACCCATACCACCACCACCACCACCCATACCACTACCACCACTACCACCACTACCACCCTCTCATCTCCCTGCCTCTATCTCCTCCCCCTCCCCCTCCCCCCTCCTGGACTCACTGGAACTGGATTGATGCTGCTGCGCTTTGTTCGGCCACTCGGATCCCCTTCTTGCCCTCTCTTCAAATCCATACCACTCGCTCATGTCGATGAATACGCGCTGCTCGCCTTGGGACTGGCTCTGTCTGCTGCTACAGGTGCGAGGTCGATGCGGTGACGTGCTTGGCTTGCGGGACACCGTCGTCGATCAAGGGTTGCGGAGTTGATGCTTTGCCTGGAAATGATGATCTGGATGAGGAGCTGGCGGCAAAGCTTGGTCAGGTGCGCAGCGGCGAGCCGCTGGCTTGCGACAGGTGCGCTGCTGCAGGGAATGCACCTGCAGAGGCCCAGTGCCTGGTCTGCGCTCAAATTGGCCTGCTCTCGTTTTGCGGCGAGTGCTGGACGAGCCACCATGCGGATGGCTCCCCGCTCGCCTCCCACACCAGGATCGAGCTTGTCTCGCTTGCGCAAGCCGAGTCGGCGTCCGACTCGGCCGACGGCGGCTCCGAGGACGAGGCCCATGTCGAGTCCCCGGCCCCTCCTCCTGCCGATGGCGACGAGACGCCGCCGCCTGCGAGCCCGCGGCTTAGCAGCGAGTCGGACGAAGGCACCAGGTTTGCGCTGGCGTCGGCAATTGCCCAGCGAAGCAGAGCGTGCGAGATCCACGATCTGCCGCAGACCCTGTACTGCTCTGCGTGCGAGGCGACCGCCTGCCACAATTGCGCCATGCACGGCGCCCATTCCTCACATCACTGCCTCCCGCTGGGCGAGACCGCTTCGTTGCTCGCCGACAAACTCACCAGCGCCACCCACGAGCTCCAGACCTGGATTGCCAGCTCGCGCGAGCTGCTGTACAAGCTCGACGCCGCCAAGACGACGCTCGAGGGACGGGCTGATAGCCATGCCGCAGCATGGTGTGCGCTGGAAGACAAACTTGTCGACGCGCTTCGCGTCAGGCTCGCGAGCCTCCGCCAGCACTCGCTTGGCAACGAAACCGCCCACGAAGCTGCACAGCTTGCTGCTGAGCGCGCGTACTTTGACGCTCGCATTAAGCTTGCCACCGACGCCGCCGCAGCAGCCAACAGGCTTGTCGAGGGCGGCGGCGACCCGGCTATCCTCGCTGCTGCCGCGCCAATGGTGGCCGAGCTGGCGGCGGTGGTGACCGGCGACGGCGTGCCAGCTGCGCCGCACGTTTCGCCGGACACTCTCTTTACCCTCCTCCCGGCAACGGTGGCCAGCTTTGAAGAAGCCATCTCTCTCCTCGGCGGTGACGACTTTTACTGTCCTCTTTCATCCGCCTCGCCTGCCACGCCGCCACCCAAGGCCCTGCCCAAGCCGCCGTCGAAGAAGACCATGCCGTTTGGCTACTTTGCCGACAACAACCTCGACACTGTTCCTCTCGAAGTCTTTGACAACACCCACTGGAAGCGACTCATCCTTGCCAAGAACTTTCTCACCTCGGTTCCAGAAGAGCTTGCAGGTCTCACCGCGCTCGCAGAGCTCGACCTTACCCATAACTCCATCACCCAGCTGCCGCACGCCCTCACCGCGCTCACCAACCTGGCCAAGCTCAAGGTTGGCGGCAATGAGCTTGACGAGTGGCCGACAGACCTTACTCACCTACCGGCGCTCACCGAGCTCGACATTGGCTTCAACTCGCTTACGACCGCCCCGCCGCAGCTCGCCTCTTACACTGCGCTTGTCAAGCTCATTCTCCGGCGCAATAGCCTTCACCTCCTCCCCGACGGGATCCACACTAGCTGGGGCTCGCTTGTTGTGCTCGACCTCTCCAAGAACAAGCTAGAGACGCTCGGACATGCGCTCGACGCACTGCCCAAGCTGACCGAGCTCAACCTGGCCGGTAACAAGCTGGTCAACCTCTCGTCGCACCCGTTGGAGCTGCCGAATCTCTCACGGCTCGACGTCTCGCACAACACGCTCGACGCGCTGCCGGCATGGCTCTGGACGCTGCCGGCGCTGCAGTGGCTCGACGCGAGCCACAACTCGATTGCACAATGGCCCGAGCCCAAGCTCGGTGTTGCCGCGGCGTCGGCGACGGCGACGCTGTCGTACCTCAACTGCCGTCACAACGCGCTCACCAGCTTGCCGTCACTGGTGCCGCTCGCCACCCACCTCGACTCGATCATCGTCTCGCACAACGCACTCACCATGCTCCCGGAGACGCTCGGTCAGCTGACCTGCCTTGAGACACTCGACGTCGGGTCGAACGACCTCGTCGCGCTCCCGTCCTCGGTCGGCGGGCTCTGCTACCTCGCTGAGCTCAACGTGTTTGGCAATCGCATAGCGCGCCTGCCGGATGAAATCAGCATGCTGGCCTCGGGCCTCGTCGTCCTCAGCGTCGGCAACAACCAGTTGACCGAGCTGCCAGACCTCTCCCAGTTCTCTGAGCTTGAGGAGCTTGTAGCAACAGGGAACGCCATCTCGGCGTTCCCTTTGTTCCTCCTCGAGCTCCCACGGATCTCGGCCGTGTACCTGGGGCGCAACGCCATGACCAGCGACGGCATCTCGCTCGAAGACATGGAGGCTGCGCTGAGCGGGAGGGTGACGCGGGCAGACATTTCGTACAACCAACTGAGCGAGGTGCCACCGGCGCTCGCGTCTGCGCTCTGGTGCTGTACCGAGGGTAATCCCGGGAGCGTGTCAGAGGCCTTTGCTGATTGGACCGCGGTGGGCAGCGAGTACGACTCGCCGTACGACGCACTGATGGCCGGCAAGGCGTACGTGACTGGCTCCGAGCGTGCTCGGTTCGAGCTCGGCGTGGCAGAGATGATCGGCAAGCGGCCGACAATGGAGGACGCCTTGACGTGGCATTGGGCGCTCCCGCATCCGCGAGTCGACGCGCTCCAAGTCGACTACTTTGGACTCTTTGACGGTCACGCCGGGACGGCGGCGTCAGCATTTTGCGCCGAGCGACTCCACACCAATCTTGAGCTGCCGGAGCTCTCCAGCGACGACAGCGAGGCAAGTCATGCTGCGCTCTGCAGCGCGCTGGTGGCGGCCATCGAAAAGACCGAGGAGGAGCTGTGTGCGTTTCTTACCTCGGACGCAACGCCCAAGTCAGACTCGCGCGGTGGGACAACGGGCCTGTTTGCGTTTTTTGTCGGCGGCCAGCTCACGGTAGCCAACGTCGGCGACTCGCGGGCAGTCCTTGTCCCCGCAACCTCGTTTGATGAGATGGCGGCCGGGGCGGCCGAGAGCAGCAAGCCGCTTTCGCGGTCGATTGCGTCGATGCGGCGGTCGGACTCATCGTCTGCCCTCAATCGGGTGCGGCGGCGGGTGCGCCGGCTGTCGATGGACCACAAGCCCACGACGGCTGAGGAGGAGGAGCGGATTCGCCGGGCGCGGGCGTATGTGGCCTTCAACGGGCGGGTGAACGGTAACCTTGCGGTATCGCGGGCATTTGGCGACTTTCACCTCAAGCCGTATGTCATTGCAGCACCGTACTGTGCAGCGCCGGTGGCCTTTAGCTCGGGCGATGTGCTCATCATGGCGTGCGACGGCGTGTGGGACGAGATCGACGACGCGACGGCGGCGCATGTTGTGACGCAAGTCTTCCGCGAGACTGGCTCGCTCTCACGGGCAGCCGCAGTCCTCCGCGACATGGCGTACAACTCGGGCTCGACGGACAACATCTCTGTCATTGTCATTCGATGCCCGTGATGCCAAGAGGGAGAGACGAAGAAACACAGTGTGTGTGTATGTGTGTGTGTGTGTGCGTATGCGTGTGTTGCGTTCGTGTGTGTACTTGGCTGCTCACATGTTGTCGGAAATGTAGGCCTCGTGCTGGGCGGTAATGATGGCCTGCAGGTGCTGCTTGTACTCCATAATGGAGCCGTTCCAGCGGTTGAGCGACTTGTTCTCGGTGACAAAGATCTCGGCCCGCTCCATGCGCTCGAGCAGGCGGAAGTCATGCGAGACGACGACGACGCCGCCCTCAAACTCGTTGAGGGCGTCGGCGAGGGCGTCGATGGCGTCCATGGAGAGACCGTTGGTCGGCTCGTCCATGACAATCATGGACGGCGAGGTCTGGGCGAGGTAGGCAAAGCCGAGGCGACGGACCTGGCCGCCAGAGAGGTGGCGAATGGGCGAGACCTGGGCCTTGCCCGAGAGGCCGAACCGGCCGAGGATGGAGCGCATGCCGTCGATGCCGCCGTCAAACTTGGGAAGACGGAGAGCATGTACTCGACGGGCGTGCGGTCGAGCGGCAGGTTCTCGGTAAGATGCTGCGAGTAAAAGCCGATGCGGCAGTGAGCGTGGGCCTGGATGCGGCCCTCGAGCGGGTTGAGGTCGCCCTTGAGCAGCTTGAGGAAGGTCGACTTGCCGGCACCGTTGGCACCGACGAGGACGACGCGCGAGTCGAGGTCGATGCCGAACTCGAGGTGCTCAAAGAGGAGCTTCTCGGGCGTGTAGCCAAAGGTGACGTCGGTGAAGGAGAGAACGGGCGGCGCCAGCGGCGGCGGGTTGGGGAACGAGAGCTTGAGCTTGCGGTCGACGACGACGGCCTCGACAAGGCCCTCGCGCTCCATCTTGGCAATGAGCTTCTCCTTGGACTGGGCCTGGCGAGCCATCTTGGAGTTTCCGTGGCCGAAGCGTGCGACGTACTGCTTCATGTGGGCAATCTCGTTCTGCTGCTTCTCGTACGCGCGCCGCTGGTTCTCCTCGTTCTCGGAGCGAGTCCGGACGTACGCCGAGTAGTTACCGGTGTAGTACGAGAGGCGCTGCAGGCGCAGGTCGATGATGTGGGTGCAGACGTTGTCGAGGAAGTCCTCCGAGTGCGAGACGAGGACGAGGCACGCCGGGTACTTGGCGAGGTACGACTCGAGCCAGAGGGTAGCCTCAAGGTCAAGGTGCGACGTCGGGTCGTCGAGCAGGAGCAGGGCCGGCTCGAGGAAGAGTGCCTTGGCGAGCGAGATCCGCATGCGCCAGCCTCCAGAAAAGTCACGGGTCGGCTGGGCCATCATCTCCTTGGTGAAGCCGAGTCCGTGGAGGATCTCACCGGCACGGCGCGGCGCCGTGGCAATGTCCATGGCGTCGATGCGCTCGTAGATCTCGTCGAGCTCCATGGCGTCGGGCCCAAGCGAGTCCATGACGACCTCGGCGTACTTTTCGAGCTTGGCCACCTTGGCCTCGATGTCCGAGATGATAAAGTCCATGGCGTTGATGTCGAGCGCCTCGACCTCGCGGTCGAGGTAGAAGATGTCGATGTGGTCCTGGATCGGCACCTCGCGCTTGCCGAGCGCAGTGAGGAACGTCGACTTGCCGCACCCGTTGTGGCCGATGAGCCCATAACGGTTGCCGTACGAGAGCTTGAGCTCGGTGTCATGAATGAGGACGGTGCCGTAAAAGTTGAGCGAAAAGTTGACCAGGTAGATGTCGCGCGAGTGCGAGAGATGCCCGGGCGGGAGCGTCGCTGTCACCGTCCGCTCCGTCACCTTGGACGACGCGCCGGCCTCCTCGTCGTTGAGCGCCCGCTTGATCTCGGCCTTGCTAACCTGGCCGTCGGGCGCATCGGCAACATCATCCTCCTTGTTGGCCTTCTTGGTCTTGATGGCCTTCCGCGGCGCTTCCTCCTCGGCATTGTGATGTCTGTGGGTCATCGACAAAGAGTCCCAAGACACGCCACAGATGACGGAAGCCGGCAATTGCCAGCGCCATCATCGCCGCCACCACCACCACCGCCACCGCCACCATCCGCCGCAGTCGTTTCCGATCGATTCGCCGACAAAGTCGATTCCGCATATATTAAACAAAGCGCGCCGTTGTGCCCGAGCCAGCACACCGCCACACCGCCACACCGCCACACCACCCGCCGGGCGAACATGACGAGAGGAGAACCATAGATGCCACACAAGTCATCCCAACACATAGTAAGTCACATCAACACACCCCCTCCTCGCCATACTACCTGCAAACCAAACTTCCATCCCCATATCATCCCCCTATTTCCCCTCCCCCCGCACCCCCCACGACTGGGCAAAAGAGGGGAGGAGACAGGGGCTTATCCCCCAATGGACTCAACCCGTCTCGCACTTTTGGCCCGCAAAATGGCCCCCTTTCCGGGTATGTGTACATCCGGCGTGGGCGCGCATGAGGCTTGAGAAACGCGCACCACGAGAGCGGGCGAGAAGAATCGATTTTGGCATACTGCCTGTGGTCTTACATTTCCTAGAATCGACGAGGGCTTCTGTCCAGTGAAGCGTTCTGGGCGTGGTAGAGACGCTGAGCTTAAAGTGACGACACACTCTGTGGGC